>NC_142938.1:16016467-16051272 GCF_046866305.1 Octopus bimaculoides
CTGGCTTGCCAGTCCTCGGTCAAAGTGTCCAACCCATGGAAAGCAGACATTAAGTGATGATGATGATGACAGCAGAAAAAAAAAAGCCAATCTTTATTGCTGTGTATTTATTTCGATACAATTTCTATGGTTGGATGCTTTTCCTATCATTAACCAGTTTACAGCAGACACTGAGTGAATTTTATTGAATTTTCAATATTACCGAAGTTGTCCGCCAGGTCTAAACAGTTTTTATTGTGTTGCTTGTCTTTTCAGTGAGTTATCCTTGCTATAACTTAACCCTTTAACATTCAGATTTCTCTGTTAAATGTAACGCTTATTCATTTACATCGTTTTGAATTAATCATGCATCATCTCATTACTTTCAGGTTTTTATGATGTGATTTTTTTATTTTTAGAATGACATTGTAGGGTAGGGGTGAGAGATCAGAGCTGGCTGGTTTGTACAAAAACAGGTAGAATATTTGGGCCATGTTTAGATATGGCTAGTTTAAATGCTAAGGGGTTAAAGAGCCCTTGCCTTTTTCATTGATCCTTTTTAGGCATGTTATTTTTTATGGTGTCCTGTATTTTTTATTGCCAACAACTATGGAGTATGGACTGAGTGATTTTCTATCTTTCTACCAGCACATCTCACATAACTGGTAGTTTATTTTATTGACCCTGGAGGAATGAAAGGTAAAGTTGACATTGGTGGGATTTGAAGTCAAAATGTAAAGGGTCATAACATCATCATCATCATCATCGTTTAACGTCCGCTTTCCATGCTGGCATGGGTTGGACGATTTGACTGAGGACTGGTGAACCAGATGGCTACACCAGGCTCCAATCTGATTTGGCAGAGTTTCTACAGCTGGATGCCCTTCCTAACGCCAACCACTCCGAGAGTGTAGTGGTTGCTTTTACGTGCCACCAGCATGAAGGCCAGTCAGGCGGTACTGGCAACGGCCACGCTCATAATGGTGTATTTTACATGCCACCTGCACAGGAGCCAGTCCAGCGGCACTGGCAACGATCTCGCTTGAATGTTTTACATGTGCTACCGGCACAAGTGCCAGGAAGGCGGCGCTGGGCACAGGTGCCAAAGGTTAGCAATTTTAAGATGGTGAGGTAGTTGATTATATTGGTCCTAAAAGGATGAAAGGCACAGTTGACCATGGCAGGATTTAAACTCAGATCATTAAGACCCAAAAGAAATACTGCTAAGCATTTTGTACTATGCACTAACAATTCTTCCAGCTCACCATCTGAGTAATAATAATAATCCTTTCTACTATAGGCACAAGGCCTGAAATTTTGGGGTAGGGAATAAGTTGATAACATCAACCCAGTGTTTCAGTGGTACTTAATTGATTGACCCCCAAAAGATGAAAGGCAAAGTTGACTTCAGTGGTATTTGAACCCAGAACGTAGAGACAGATGAAATACCGCTAAGCATTTTGTCTGGCATGCTAACGATTCTGCTAGCACGCCACCTTAATAATAATAATAATAATAATAATAATAATAATAATAATAATAATAATAATAATAATAATAATCATCCTTTCTACTGAAATTTGGGGAGAGGGGACTAATCAATTACATCAGCCCCTATGTTTCACTGGTACTTAACTTATTGACCCTGAAAGGATGAAAGGCAAAGTCGACCTTGGCAGAATTTGAACTCAGAATGTAAAGGCAGACGATATGCCACTAAGCATTTTGCCTGGTGTGCTAACGATTCTGCCAGCTCGCCACCTTAGCAGCAGTAGTAGTAGTAGTAGTAGTAATAATAATAATAATGAATTTATTTATTCAATAATATAATGATATATTTCATTCTATTCTGATACCATATAAAAATAGTAAAATTAAACCTAGTTTACTGGTCATAGAATGTACTGCATATGGTTTTATTTGTGCCTTTGCACCAATTCTCTTGGCGTTTGTTTGGATTCTGTCTGGTCTAATTCAGTGAAAAAATCTTGCATGTTGTTTATTGAAGAGGAAATCATGCAATTTTCTTTCCGTTTCATCTCATCTCAGTATTTATTTAAGAAAGAGAGAAGGAAGGGTTATGCTCTTTTGTTTGTAGTGTTTAATTAAAAAAATAATAATAATAATAATAATAATAATAATAATAATAATAAAGAAGGAATATTTCCTTTTGCCCTTGTCTTCATGTAGTTTTTTTTTTCTTCTTCTTTTTTTCTGTTCTTCACTCTTGTTTTCTTCTTTCTCCCTCTTCTCAACCACTTTCAGCCCTTTTTCTATTTTATCCCTTATGCAAACCTGTAGAAAGTGACTTCTTTTTTTTTTTTTTTTTTTTGCTGCTGTAATTATATCTTTCTCAATTAGTTTTATTTCAACACTGAAGAGGCCTTTAAATTAATGTTTTACTCTACACCCCCCCCCAATTCTCCCCTACCACCCACTCACCGTCACTAACACCACCAACAAGAAACATGTCAATATATTTATAAATGTTGATGAAAATACACACACACACACACACACACACATTTGAGTGTGTGTGTGTGTGTACTTATGTATGTATGTATGTATGTATGTATGTATGTATACATTTCAATTTACATAAAATAGTCACCAGAGAACCTCAAATAACACAATTTTTCAAGACCAGCACTACTTGTTAGCAAAAAAAACACTTTTTGCTTATTTGTTTTATATCCTCAACAACCACCCAGTACACCACCACCACCACCACCACCACCACCACCGCCACCTTCCCACTGTGCCCGGTAGTGAACTATATCTCCCTTTGTGGATGTTATCCTGAAATTCGTGACTTACAGCATTTGGACAGCCAGCCATTTAATCATCATCATCACTGTCAACTTTTGAGCTCTGTCAAGCTAAATTTTCATTGAATCTGTGCCATACTTTTTGTAAATGGTAACAGGAATTCCCTGAAGTCACTGAAGAATTTTTTTTTTTTTTAATTGTTTCCTATAGACAACATAGACATTCCTTCCTTCATTTTACTCAATCCAACGCTGATATTTCCCTTAGGTGTGGATATATTTAGATCTTTGCTTTTTTTTTTTTTTGCTTGTTGTGTGGCCCAGTGGGGGGACAGAATGGTACTTGATCAAGGACTTAAAGAAATATAGGCATGTGGAAAGGAACCTACCTCAGGATTTCTGCTCTCTCTTACTCTTTTACTTGTTTCAGTCATTTGACTGCGGCCATGCTGGAGCACTGCCTTTAGTCGAGCAAATCGACCCCAGGACTTATTCTTTCTAAGCCTAGTACTTATTCTATCGGTGTCTCTTTTGCCGAACCGCTAAGTTACAGGGACTTAAACACACCAGCATCGGTTATCAATCGATGTTGGGGGTACAAACACAGACACATAAACACACACACACACACATATATATATACATATACATATGCATATATACGATGGTCTTCTTTCAGTTTCCGTCTACTAAATCCACTCACAAGGCTTTGGTCGGCCCGAGGCTGTAGTAGAAGACACTTGCCCAAAGTGCCATGCACTGGGACTGAACCCAGAACCATGTGGTTGGTAAGCTAGCTACTTACCACACAGCCACTTCTGCGCTGTGTAAAAAAAAAAGAAAAGAAAAGAAATTCTATGGTGGTTGTTAGTTCACTTCATTTAATAAATCAAGAAATTTTGAATTGATTAAAATCACATCATTAGTGATAAGAATGAAATGTCACTGTGCACCAGTACCCACCCACCCATTGACATGAGGCCCTGCTTGCTAGATCAACTGGTTATCAAATATAGCTCAATATTCTTCTAGCCATCTTTCATCGTCTCTTTTTAACTAAGTCCAGTGGCTAGTCTTTTCCACTGTAATTTGGATATCGTTCATGGTGGTATTTACTGAAGTGAGTTTAATCATTAAAGTATTATATTCTCTTGGGGTATTATTAGATGTGGCTTTATGCTTGGAGATGAGGTTAAGGTGAGATGAGGGTTAAGATGGGAGAAGGAGTGGGACAGAGGTTTTTTATTGTAGAGGCTACATGGCTGTTTACATTTAGAGGAGGAAGTGAGAATGAATCAGTGACAGCTGTGAATCAGTAAATAGTGAATGATGAGGAGGCACCTCAAGGTACGAGGTGAGTAGAAGTGAGAGGGGACAGACAGACTAACAAGGAATATGAGTATAATCTGAGCTTGCAAGAGTGTACGGTGGGTAACAAGAGATAGGGGAAATAGTAGAGGGGAGGGATAAATTGGTAAAAACTGCAAAGATCGGGTGGGTTTGCAGAGTAAGTGTAGGAAGTGATGGATACAGGCATTATTACCAAGTTCAAGTTAAAATCTCTTTTGTCTTTTACTTGTTTCCGCATGGATTGTGGCCATGCTGGAGCACCACCTTGAAAGGGTTTTAGTTGGACAAATCAACTCCAGGACTTATTTTTTAAGCATAGTACTTATTCTATCGGTCTCTTTGCCAAACTGCTAAGTTACGGGGATGTAAACGCACCAGCATTGGTTGTCAAGCGTCGGTGGAGGGCAAACGCAGACACAAAGACATACACACAGATATATATATATATATATATACACACATACATATACACGACAGGTTTCTTTCACTTTCCGTCTACCAAATCTATTCACAAGGCTTTGGTCAGCCTGAGGCCATGGTAGAAGACGCTTGCCTAAGGTGCCACACAGTGAGACTGAACTCAACACCATCTGGTTGGGAAGCAAGCCTCTCACCACACAGCCACGCCTGTGCCTAATCTGGGTTTTTTTTTTTTTTTTCTTAATATTTCCTTAGTCTTTTATATTAAGTTTGGAACTATAAATTCCCTAAATCCATTAACGTTTGAAGACAATCTTGGCCTCATCTTCTGAATGATGAAAAGATACTGGCTCATAGTTTCTGCATCATTGTAGTAGTTAGCAAGGGAATATAGGAGTGTATACATATTCTAACACACACACACACACACACGCACACGCACACATTTTCCATTAAAAACACAAATTTGTTTTCTTTTTATTATAACACAAGGTATGTTTTATTTAAGCATATCAGTATTTATGAAGATGTATGAAAATATTTTCTCATATTTCTTTATTGGTCTCTTTGGAATTTCATTATTGTTGTTGTTATTGTCATCATTCTCAATCTCATTATTATCATTATTATTAATATTATTATTATTATTATTATTATTATTATTATTATTGACAATAAACACAGTATGTTATAGCAATCATGTTTTTAATGATATACATCTGAAATATAAAATTTCTGTCTGCGTCCACATTTACAAATATGCATTCATACACACACACACACATACACACACACACACACACACACACACACACACACACACACATCTACTCGAATGTGTATCTATATATCTCTATACATTTATTTCATTATACAAATTTACTATCACTAATGTGTATGGGATTTTAGGAATGCATGTATATCTATTCATATGAAGGAATATGCTCAGTATTTATATATATATATATGTGTGTGTATGTGTGTGTGTGTGTCCCAATGTTTCCTTATAACACACACACACACACACACACACACACACACACATGCCTATTTATTTGTGTATTTTCCTTGTGGGTTTGTGTATGTACAACATATGTGTGTGTATATACATATGTGTGTGTGTATAAATGTTCTTGTGTATGTGTTGCTTGTGTGTATATGTGTATGTGGATATGTATACCTGTTCCCATCTATATATATCCTTTGTCTGTGAGAAAGAGAGAGAGAGAGAGAGAGAGTATATTTCCAAGTATCTTAAGTCCTCTCCTTTTCTTTAGTAGTAATTGCAATAATAATAATAATAATAATAATAATAATAACAATAATAATAAATATAATATGACAATAACCATAACTTGAAGTAGACCCCCCCCCCCCAAACGTTTTCTTCACTTTCTACTTCTTTATTGGCACTGTATATAAGCACTTTCTTTTGGTGGTGCCGGTGGTAGTGGGGTCATGGGGGCTGTTTAGAATTGTCTGCATTCCTCATATTATTGGTTTCGGAACTTGGCTCTCAAAGGTCTTTTAGTGGGCAAGGGGGCCCCATAGGAATAAAGGGGGTGAGGTAGCATTGGCTAAGGGAGAAAAGGGATTGGTTTGGTTTTTAATAGGCATAGTATATATTTCTTAGAAATAATCTTGGAGCAGTTACTCTGTTAGATTTGGTGGTGGCAGTGGTGGCGACAGCAGTAGTGGTGGTGGCGGTGGTGGTGATGGTGGCGGCGGCAACGGTGGTTATGTTTAAGCTTTAAGAAAATTAAGATCCTCTCTTTTTAACCCTGGCTTCAGTCATTTGAACGTGGCCATGATGTTTTTTGAGGGAAGTATGTTAAGCTTGTCGACTAACTGAAGTAAAAACGTGTCCAGTTTACCTACTCATTGCTGTGAGTCTGTTGGTGCAAACACTTTTTATTAAAACTAGAAAAGAAACTATCTAGAAACCTATTTGAAGTCATGGATTAAATGTGATATTTATTTGCACCCACATTCACCTAAATCTCTTCTTTTCTGTCTGTCTTCCTTTCTCTGTCTCTGTGTGTCTCTCTCTCTCTCTCATATATATATATATATATATATATATATATATATATATGTGTGTGTGTGTGTGTGTGTGTGTGTGTGGAGGCGCAATGGCCCAGTGGTTAGGGCAGCGGACTCGCGGTCATAGCATCGCGGTTTCGATTCCCAGACCGGGCGTTGTGAGTGTTTATTGAGTGAAAACACCTAAAGCTCCACGAGGTTCCGGCAGGGGATGGTGGCAAACCCTGCTGTACTCTTTCACCACAACTTTCTCTCACTCTTACTTCCTGTTTCTCTTGTGCCTGTAATTCAAAGAGTCAGCCTTGTCATTCTGTGTCACGCTGAATATCCCCGAGAACTACGTTAAGGGTACATGTGTCTGTGGAGTGCTCAGCTACTTGCACATTAATTTCACGAGCAAGCTGTTCCGTTGATCGGATCAACTGGAACCCTCGTCGTCATAAGCGACGGAGTGCCAAAAGATATATATATATATATATATATATATATATATGTTTGTGTGTCATGCTACATGTCTGTTGGATTTTTTAAATTTACAAAAAAGAAAACAGTTAAAACAAATATATTTATATTCTAACTACGACTACCATCACCACCACTGCCCACTACCATTATCAAAAACAATAACAGTATCTAAATACAATGAAAAAAGAAAGGGAATCATTATCCGCATAATGAAGTCTATATGCCAATATGTCCACCTTCAGCCAATACTAAAAGCTCAACATGCAGCACAGACAGATTAATAAACAAGAGCAGGTCATGGAGACCTAATCTTTTGCACTAAAATCATTGCACTCCTCCAGTGGTTTGTTGTTCTGTTTTAGTGTCAAGAGGAGCAATCCCCATGACTCTCACTAGGCTCTTTGAAACTGGGACTGGTGACCTGGTCCAAATGTTTGCACAGATTGGACTCTGCTAAAGGCACTCAAGGAGTTCAGATTGGACTCTGCTAAAGGCACTCAAGGAGTCAGATTGGACTCTGCTAAAGGCACTCAAGGAGTTCAGATTGGACTCTGCTAAAGGCACTCAAGGAGTTCAGATTGGACTCTGCTAAAGGCACTCAAGGAGTTCAGATTGGACTCTGCTAAAGGCACTCAAGGAGTCAGATTGGACTCTGCTAAAGGCACTCAAGGAGTCAGATTGGACTCTGCTAAAGGCACTCAAGGAGTCAGATCTTCATCATGATCATCATCGTTTTAACATTCACTTTTCCATGCTTGCATGGGTTGGATGGAATTTGTTGAGGTGGATTCTTTCCTGCAGTTGAATGCTCTTCCTATCACCAATCTTCTCGTGTTTCCAAATAAGATAATATTCCCCATGACCAGACATGTTTCCATGTCAGACTGGAAATGAAGGACACTGCTTGCATGATGGTGACATTTGTTTACAACAATCACATAAAGTCAAGGCATTGAGACACACACACACACACACACACACATATATATGGTTCTTTTTTAAAATTCTTAAAAAAAAATTCATTATGCATATATACAATGACCTTCTTTCAGTTTCCATCTATCAAATCCACTCACAAAGGTTTGGCCTCACTAAATTCTACTCAACCCATACAAGCACAAAAAGATAGGCATAAAGTAATGATAATGATGGTAATGGAGATTGAATCATGTGTCATAATTTGAATAATTTTCATTGTTTACTTTTTATCTTTTAATTGTTTCAGTCATTAGACTGTTGCCATGCTGGAGCATTGCCTTGAAGAATTTTTAATCGAATGAATCAATCCCAGTACTTCTTTTTTTTTTTTTTTTTTTTGTAAAGCCTGGTACTTATTTTATCAGTCTCTTTTGCTGAACTGCTAAGTTACAAGGACATAAACACACCAACACCAGCTGTCAAATGGTGGTGGGAAATAAGCACAGACACAAAGACACACACACACACACCCACACACAACGAGTTTCTTTCAGTTTCCATCCACCAAATCCATTCACAAGGGTTTGGTCAGCTTGAGACTCTAGTAGAAGACACTTGCCCAGGGTGCCATTCATTGGGATTGAATCTGAAACCATGTGGTTGAGAAGCAAGCTTTTTTACCACACAGCCAGAAGAAGTTTTTCATGAACCATGTGGCTTATTGGAGTTATTTTATTCACCCTGCATCTGGTTAAATGTCTAGATTTCAAATTCTTTGATGTGTGAATATTTTCAATTTTGATACCTCTTCCCCTTCTCCACACACTTGTCAGGTTTGGGAACTTTTCATCAGTTCCAAAACATGTTAGAAATTTAGAATTTTCCTCACCAGAAATGTATTAGAATGGAATTTTTTTTTTTTGCAGTGATGAAACACGAAAATGTTGTTGATATATAAATGTTTGAAATGTATTCTATTTTTTTTTTTACTTTTTGTATTTTTAATGATTTTCTTTTTATTTATTTGTTTATTACTACTTCTAGTACTACTACTACATGACGTTTCGTCTGTCTTAACGTTCTGAGTTCAAATTCTGCCGAGGTCAGCTTTACCTTTCATCCTTTCAGGGTCGATGAAATAAGTACCAGTGAAACATTGGGGGCCGATGTAATCAACTAATCCCCTCCCCCCAAAATTTCAGGCCTTGTGCCTTTAGTAGAAAGAATTATTATCATCATCATCATTATCATTATCATCATCATTATTATTATTATTATTATTATTATTATTATTATTATTATTATTATTATTATTATTATGGCGGTGAGCTGACAGAATCATTAGCATGATGGATGGAATGCTTAGTGGTATTCTGCCCATCGCTATGTTCTGAGTTCAAATTCTGCCAAGGTCGACTTTGCCTTTCATCCTTTCATGGACAATAAATTAAGTACCAGTGAAACATTGGAGTCAATGTTATCAACTAATCCCCTCCCCCAAAATTTCAGGCCTTGTGCCTTTAGTAGAAAGGATTATCATCATCATCATCATCATCATCATCATCATCATCACCATCATCATCATTATAATTATTCTCATTATTATAAAGGTGGCAAGCTGGCAGAATCGTTGGCATGGTGGGTAAAATTCTTAGTGGCATTTTGTCTGTCCTTAATGTCCTGAGTTCAAATTCCACTGAGGTCGACTTTGCTTTCATCATTTCGGGGTTGATGAAATAAGTACCAGTTATATTCTGGAGTCGATGTAATCAACTTACCCCCTTCCCCAAAATTCGAGGCCTTGTGCCTATAGTAGAAAGGACTTTACTATTCTCATTGGTAAAAACGGTAGAGCTTTAATCAAGTACCTGTAGAACAGGTGGGAGGGCTCATACTTTTGGTGGTCAAGGTAATCCTGGATCTGAGGGATTCCTTGATTGGCCCTAGTTGGAGTTTCTCCTGTATCAGAAGGATTACATCATTCATGTTATTACATACTTTGTATGCTATGTATACTATTATCGCTTGTCACTGTCTTTTCCATTTCTTTCTCTCCATCCTTTATGTAAGTCTGACACAAATTGTTGTCTGTCCTTGTGATGTCCCCCTCATCTATGCTCCTGTGACTAATAAAAAAATTATAATTATTATAAAGAATAAAAGTTTAGAATGGTACAACAATACACTATAGAACAAAAAATGAACTGTATACCTGTTGTAATTTGGTTATCTATAGTCCGATGATATTTCGGAATTACAATTCCTTCTTCGGATTTTCTTAGCTGGAGTCTCTGCTATAAACAGATATTCTTAGCTGGAGTCTCTGTTTATAGCAGAGACTCCAGCTAAGAAGATCCGAAGAAGGAATTGTAATTCCGAAATATCATGGGACTATAGATAACCAAATTACAACAGGTATATAGTCCATTTTTTGTTTTATAGTGCATTGTTGTACCATTCTAAACTTT
Organism: Octopus bimaculoides; assembly: GCF_046866305.1. Classification (NCBI taxonomy): domain Eukaryota; kingdom Metazoa; phylum Mollusca; class Cephalopoda; order Octopoda; family Octopodidae; genus Octopus; species Octopus bimaculoides. The sequence goes on from NC_142938.1 coordinate 16,026,879, forward strand.
TATTCTTTACAAACAATACACAATGCTTCAAGCGAACTACAATATTCTCTTATAATTATTATTTTTGTTGCTGTTATTATTAATGATCTTTTTATTTATATTTTTTTGATTCTTTTACAGACTCGTTGGATATTGTCACAAGACAAAACCACCTTTACCGAACAAACCACGCCCTCCTCTTCCAGCGAAACCAAACATATTACTTTCTCACGTCAATCCACTAACATCAAAAAGAAACAGTGGAGAATTAGCATCAACCAATCAAAGAATTATATTAGATTCTTCAGGTAATTTTCTCTTGTCTCTCTCTCTCTCTCAGACCATTTTGTAACTTTTACATGGTGGCCCTTGACAACCATGGGGTTGTGATGAAAAGGTCCACAGGATCCCTTAGAACAGGGTTCCCCAATCAGCAGGTCACAAACAGACCAATACCACACCGTGGATCGTTTGGTATCAAGCCGTACAGAAAGAATAAATTCTTTGATTTTATTTCTATTTCATTGACTATTTCAGTCTGTAAGATGTTTGTACATAATATACATGACCACTCTACCACATACATTCATGCACACACACACACACACACACACACATCCATGCACACACACACACACACACCCATTCATCCATCCACACACACATCTCTCTCCCAATATTTTTACTCTCTCTCTTTATTGCTGTCTATGTCTTTTTGCCCTTTGTCCTTATCTCTTTCTATCTTTGTTCTTACAATTCTTTTGCTTATTCTCTCTCTCTCTCTCTCTCTTTCTCTCTCTTTCACTATTTCTCACTTTCATTATCTCTTTCACTTCTCTAACACAGCCCTTACAAAGACATTTCATGTTAAATTTTTTAAACAACCACGTTTCGGTTGTATTACTTTATTTGTGTTTTGATCTACAGTTTTTTTTTTTTCAATGATTTTGCAGGTAAAGGAAAAGCACCTCCACCACCACCACCTTCTTCATCACCATCATCATCCGCATTGCCACCACAGCTACCACCCAAAGACACATCACCTCCACCTACTCCAAAGAAACCGACAGGAGAAGCTTCCCCTAAAAGTGCCCCCAGTTCAGTAAATTGTACACCAGTGACTGTGAAGAAATCATCATTCTCTAAAATTGACATACAGACTAAGATTTTGAATTCCGTTCGCAACAACTCAAACTTCAACCTAGACAGTATCAACATTAACAACAACATTTCTACCACAACTAATGCTAGTCCAACTTACACTTCCAACGATAACAACAATAACGACAACAACAGTAACATCACAACCTTTGACAATGAGACAGTAAGTGAAAACAACGAAAAGCTATCATCCCCTAAAACCAACACACAGCAGGGAACTTCCAGAAAAGTCTTCACAAGAGCCAAAAGCACTCCTCCAACCCCTTCACCTAAGACATTTACTATTAAGGTGGCTTTCAGTGCAGGGAAGAGTTATTCATGTTCTTCAAACATTGCTCAAAGTTCGAACAGTTTCAATAACGATGACAACAACAACAATATTGTCCAGAAAATACCAGCCAGTGAACCGAATCCTGTAAATACACCTGCCTTAGACTACCACAGGTCACATAGCATAGAACCCAGGAAAACACCACCACCGCCACCTGTGAAACCAAAGCCCAGACCCAAACCTCGTGAACGCCCCGTGCCAAAACAGCGGGTTTCGTTATTACTGCGACAGAACTCTGTAGAATCAGTTGATGGCAGCAGTCCAGGGACAACTGCAGACCATCATTCTGATGTCGGTTTAACAAATGAACTGAACAGTAGCAAAAACAGCAACAGCAACTGCAATGGCAACAGTGGCAGACCAAGCAATGATACCCCAACACAATTAAGTGAAACATCTCCCCTTGCTAATACTTCAGTAAAGAGAGAGTCTCTTTCTAATGATATAGAGAGTGTAGATGCATCGCTACGGCAATTCGAGGAATGTGTAAATAATATATTAAAGTCTCAAGAAAACATTGACAGGTTGTCATCTCCGGGAAGGTCTCGGAGGCAAGCCCCTAAAGTACCCGTTAGAGACTATAAGCTTAGGTCATCTTCTGTAGACAGATACAGTGTGTCTCATTCATACCACAAAAACTGGTCAGAAACCTCATCAAATTCCTTAGACACTGAGGAGCAGGTGCAATTACCACGTAAAACTCGAGTAAACAATTCTCCCTTTGATCTTCTCGTCTCGAGTGTCAATGACCCATCTCCTCCAAAACCCCCTGCTCGTCCACCACGCCCTAAACATGAGGAAATCAAGCGATCTCGTAGCAAGTTGACAGCATCCGATATTCAGTTTATGCATGTTGACTTCACATCTTCTCAACAGGCTCAAGAACTCGGAGCACCTACATTAACAAGACAGAAATCTGAGTCACGTAAAACTTGTCCACCAAAGCCTCTGCGTAAAAATCTACGGCGGTGCCGTTCTGACGCTGCAGATCACCGCAGCAAAGATAATGACATAGAAAGTAGTCGAAGTCGAAAGCTCACTCAACCCTTTCAAAGAGACTCCGAAGACATGTCAATGGCATCGAGCCCTCCAAATAAAATGATCAACCAGCCCGAACCCTCTTCTCCAAACATATCGAAAAGCCCTGTTCCTGCCCCTCCTCGCAGGTGGTACGGCCGAGAACAGGAACAGACGAAATCACCTCACACGGAAAGTGATGATGCAAACTCAAATTGTGATGTATCCAATGTTACTGACAAAACCAGTAGCAAAGTCAGTTCTCCTGCTAACCACGATACCACAGAGGCTGACACCATGAACTTTTTCAACTCTCCCAAAATACCTTGCACCTACCCTGCCCCAGTACCAAGAGCCAAATCGAAAGAGCGCAGTCCAACACCACCCCGAGTGCCTCCACGCAATTATAATGAGAACGAGGTGGCAGACGAAACCAACACTGACAACGATGAGGTATTTATATCTAGCAAACAGTGCAATGACTCTTCAAAAGAAAAACCTTCAGAAACCAATAAAAACTCTTCAGATAATTCTCTTAAAACTGACGCTGATATGTACAGCAGCAATGATAACATCAACAAGAGCCCCACCTTTAAGCACGATCGACCATTGAGTTCGATCAGTCAAATAAGTTTGCCTTCAGACAGTGGTTCGGGAAGTGCTGAAATGCAAAATACCAATTCCATTCTTAGTTCGGGGACTGATTCCTCTGAAGAAGAAGAAGCAGTAAGTTACTCTAATATACTACTAATACTAATTAAGTTAAATAAGTTACTCTAATATACTACTAATACTAATTAAGTTAAATAAGTTACTCTAATATACTACTAATACTAATTAAGTTAAATAAGTTACTCTAATATACTACTAATACTAATTAAGTTAAATAAAGTTATTAATATACCTCTAAAAAAAAAAAAACGAAACACTATTACTCGTGATCTTACTGACATAGAACATATTTGTCTTAGTAATTTTCTTACTAATATACCAGTTTCAAATTTTGGCACAAGGCCGGCAATTACATTGGTCCCAGTGCTCAACTGATACAGCCAACGTTGGTATGTTTATGTCCCTGTAACTTAGCAAACTGATTTTCTTCATTTTTCTTTTGTACTTTATTGTTACCACTTTGTTTTAAATTTATATTTTATTTTTATTTTTTTTTAAATTACATCATTTTCAAATATCTTGTCAGCTCTCTTTTTCGCCCTTTCTCTCCTCTCTCTGCCCCTCTGTCTCGCTCTCTCTCTCCTCTCTCTTCTTCCCACTCTGTTGCTCTCTCTCCCAAATTCTCTCTCCTCCCACTCTCTATCTCTCTGTTCATTTCATCTTATGTCTGTTCTATCTATTATCCTGTTGCAGAAGAGTGACCGAAGTGCTAAGAAAGTCTACTATATTGCAGAAGAAATTATGTCGTCAGAGAAAATTTTTGTCCGTATTCTTCGTCTCATCAATGTGGTAAGAGGCCTCATTTTGTTTGTCAATTTATATTTTATTTCCCTCTCCTCTTCCATTTCTTTCTCTGGCATAATTCTTTTGTCTTTTTTCACATACCCGATTTCTCTCTCTCTCTCTCTAATAAAAGTTATAATACTAATAATAATGGTTCCAAATTCTGGCGCAAGGCTAATTTTATGATAGTGGGTAAGTCAATTACATCGACCCCAGTGCATAATTAAATTACCATTCTGAATATTTGTTGAGCTAGGATCCTTTATTCCTGGTTCAACAGATATTCCTGTAGAACTCACTATCCATTTTCATCAGCTTTTCTATGGCAGCTCAAATCTCTTTCTTAACCTGATTTTCTAATCTTGCTTATATTTGATATCCAGCCAATCAAAATAATCTATTCTTGACACATGACTCCACTCGCTCCACCCCACTTTCATTTTTATTTTTCCCTACTCTCGCAACAAGAATCTTATTCTTGAAATGGTGATTTATTTTTTGTCATTTAACTCTTGGAATCTGTTCCTCTTACTTCAGGATTTCCGCTTGGCAGTGTCAAATGCTACAGAAAAGGCTGGACGTACAGTTATTCCAACCGATGTCTTGAATCGGATTTTGAATTTCCTCCCACAGCTACAGAATTTTAATGAAGATTTGCTCAGTGACCTTGAAAACAGATTAAAGAACTGGTAAACTACCTTAATTGTTCGTGCCACTGTGAGTGAGAGAATGAGTGGTGTGGGAGAGTGAGTGACTGATTGACAAACGGAAAACTTCCATTTGTGTGGTGTATGAGTGAGAAGTTAGAGAGTGAGTAACGAGTTAGCAATGGAGTAAGGAGTAAGAGAGTGAGTGAGGAGCAAGCAGTTGAGTGAGAAGTCAGAGAGTGAGTGAAACATTAGAAATGGAATGAAGAGTGAGTGAGTGAGATGTTAGCAATTGAGCAAGGAGTTAATGAGTGAAAATATATCCGTAACAATACATGGAGTCAATTATATTTCACTCAAAGTATATAAACAGAATACATCATCATCATCATCATCGTCGTCGTTTAACATCCGCTTTCCATGCTAGCAGGGGTTGGACGATTTGACTGAGGACTGGTGAAACCAGATGGCTACACCAGGCTCCAATCTGATTTGGCAGAGTTTCTACAGCTGGAAGCCCTTCCTAACGCCAACCACTCTGAGAGTGTAGTGGGTGCTTTTACGTGCCACCGGCATGAGGGCCAGTCAGGTGGTACTGACAACGGCCACGCTCAAAATGGTGTATTTTATGTGCCACCCGCACAAGAGCCAGTCCAGGGGCACTGGCAACGATCTCGCTCGAAAGTCCTTACACATGCCACAGGCACAAGTGCCAGAAAGGCGACGCTGGGCACAGGTGCCGTGATCTGGTGGTTGGGATGTTAGGTTCATGATCATAAGGATGTTGGTTCCATTCCTGGATCAAGTGGCATGTTGTGTCCTTAAACAAGGTACTTCATTTCATGCTGCTCCAGTTACCGCAGTTGAAAATGAGTACCAGCTGAATATCAGTGTAGCTTTGTCTCCTTGCTTCTGTTATGTCCCAGATGTCCTACTGGTGCAAGGTTGGGAGGGCCAAAAAGGGTTGTCTGTGTCTGTTATGACTAAATAGACACCTGGAATAGTTAGTCAAAGCCTGGTACATACTTGCATAAGAGTGATGGCTTTGGTTCTTTTTCTGTGCAGTTGTGGTTGTGTGGGGAAGAAGCATGCTTCTTCTCAACTCTGTGGTCTCAGGTTCAGTACCACTATGCAGCACCGTGGGCAAGTGCCTTCTACTATAGCTCCAAGTCAACCAAAGCCTTGTGAGTGGAATATGTGGATATGGTAGACAGAAACTGAAAGAAGCCTATTGCATGTGTGTATTTGTGTGTAGCCTTGCCTTGACATGATGGTTGTGAACGAGCATCACCATCATACAAGCAATGTTGTTCATTTCCTGTCTTTCATAAAAACCGTCTAATCATGGGGAAAATATTACCTTGTTTCAAAATTGGTGAGGGTTGACTACGGGAAGGACATTTTGCCATAGAAAATCTTCCCCCAAATTTCCGTCTGATCTATGCAAGTATATATATATATACATATATGCAAGTATGTATATATATATATATATATATATATATATATATTTAAGAATTTAAGGATTGGAGAAAACGCATGTTATAATTGCATACTTTATTCCTACATATGTTTCAAAGAACTAAACCACAGTTATTTTGTGTTCTTTGCTACATTGGTTTCTATTAACCCATTTATTCTATCAGAAGAATTTTTATTCATTAAGATAGAAGAAATACACATAATTATATATATATATATATATATATATATATATATATATATATATATATAATTTAGAGAAAAAAACCATAATTTTTGAATTCATCCAAGAAAATCCAGTCACATATAGAAAAATTTAATATGTAAATACACTATTTGATTTCTATTTTATTTTCTATTTGAAAATGTGGTTATGAAACACTTGTAGTTGTTTTATTATTTTAATATTTATTACTTAGTATTTTTATTATAGGTCTTTTTAGTGTATTGACTTATTAAACTTTTCTATATGTGATTGTGGATTTTCATGGATAAATTCAATAATTGTGGGGTGGGGTTCTCTAAATTATATATTTATATATTATATATTGTGAAATTTAATTTAATTTTAATTTTAATAAATTAAATTAAATTGAATTTTTCCATGTAAATTTGGATTTTTATCCCTAATATTATTATCATATATATACTTATATATGATGGGCTTCCACACAGTTTCCATCTACCAAATTCACTCACAAGGCATTGGTCAAACCAGAGCTATAGTAAAAGACACTTGCCCAAGGTGTCACACAGTGGAACTGAACCTGAAACCTTATGGTTGCAAAGTAAACTTTTTAACCATGCCTATGCCCTTCAAATTGAATTATTTTTTTTTGTTTCATATATATATATATATATATATATATATATATATATATATATATATATATATATCTATATATATATATATATATATATATAGATATAGATATATATATATATATATATAGATATAGATATATATATATATATATATATATATATCTATATATATATATATATATATATATATATATATATATATCTATATATATATATGTATATATATATATATATATATATATATATATATATATATATATATATATATATATATAGGCACAGTCTTGGTTGTGTGGTTAATAAGTTTGCTTTCCACACACATGGTTTTCAGTTCAGTCCCATTGTGTGGCACCTTGGGCAAGTATCTTTTACTGTAGACATGTTCTGACTAATGCCTTGTGAGTGAATATAAAAGACAGAAAGCTAAAGAAACCCATCATGTGTGTTTGTGCGTTTACAACCACTTGAAAACTGGTGTTGGTTTGTTTTCGTCCCCATAATCTAGCAGTTTGGCAAAAAGAAACAGATAGAATAACTACCAATTTAAAAAAAAAAAAAACAAGTACTGGGGTCAATTCATTCGACCAAAATCCTTCAAGGCAGTGCTCCAGCATGGCCACAGTTCATTGATTGAATCAATTTTAAAATAAAAAACAAAAAGCATTTCTTAACAGTCTCCTTACAAATATAATAAAATAAAAAAATTTAAAAATTTAAATTAAAAAAAAAATTTTTAATTTAAATTAAAAAAATTTTTTTTAATTTAAAAAATTAAAGAATTTAGATTTTAAAAAATTTAAATTAATATTTTTTTTTTAAGTTTTAAAAATTAAAATAAAAAACAAAATGCATTTCTTAACAGTCTCCTCACAAATATAATATCCTGTTTCTCCTTTCTTCAGGGATTCAATAAAAAAGATAGCAGATATTTTCGTCAAAAAGGGACCTTTTCTGAAGTTATATACCTCTTATATTCGTGACTTCAAGAACATGCAAATGCTCTTTGAAGAGTCTTGCCGGAAATACCCAGCTTTTGCTAGCACTGTGAAAGAATTTAAGGTTTGTCCATTGACGCAGGGTCGTCGTCTTGTTTTTGTTCTCGCTTTCATTGTTGTTGTTTTTGTTGTTGTTGTTGTTGTTGTTGTGGTGGTGGTGGTGGTGGTGGTGGTGGTTGATGCAAGATTGTTTACTTAGCTGCACAATTAATCAAGTTATCCACTGTCATCATCATCATCTTTCGTTGTCACTATTACTGCCATTGTCATTCATCATCGTGGAGGCACAATGGCCCAGTGGTTAGGGCAGCGGACTCGCGAACAAAGGATCGCGGTTTCGATTCCCAGACCGGGCGTTGTGAGTGTTTATTGAGCGAAAACACCTAAAGCTCCACGAGGCTCCGGCAGGGGATGGTGGCGAACCCTGCTGTACTCTTTCACCACAACTTTCTCTCACTGTTTCTTCCTGTTTCTGTTGTGCCTGTATTTCAAAGGGGCCAGCCTTGTCACTCTGTGTCACGCTGAATATCCCCAAGAACTACGTTAAGGGTACACATGTCTGTGGAGTGTTCAGCCACTTGCACGTTAATTTCACGAGCAGGCTGTTCCGTTGATCGGATCAACTGGAACCCTTGACGTCGTAAGCGACGGAGTGCCAACAACAACAAACGTTCTTGAGAAGAAGACCCATCAAGCCGAGCAAAACCTATCTTCTGTCTGTACCTTTTGAGTTCAAATTCCTCCAAGGTTGAGTTTGCTATGCTATTCATCTTTTTTAGGGTCAATAAAACAGGTGACAGCCACATACTAGGTGTGAATATAATCAACTGTCCTATCCCATCAAACATCCAGGTCTTTGTACCTAGAAGTAGAAAGAATTATATCCTCCCACTCTGTCTGTCTATATCCTCCTCCCTGCATTCATCCTTTTTATGCACTCCCACCATCTCTGTCTCTTTTTTTTTTTTTTACTCTGTCTGTCCCCCTCACCCTGCAATGCCCTTCCCTTGTCTCTGTTTCTTTCTGGTTAATCTGTTCATTGAAATGCCTTGTTCTGTCTCTTTCAGTCTCACCAAGAGTGTCAGAACCTGGACCTGACTCATCACATGTTGAAACCTGTGCAAAGGATTCCACAGTACAGACTCCTCTTGTCTGGTGAGTTTGTTCTAGATACGGATACACACACACACACACACACACACACACACACATACACAGAGCATCATATATCATTGCTGGTCTATTTCTATGTGTGTCTTCGTACATCAATATATGTTAGTGTGTCTCTACGTATGTATCTGTATATATTTGTGTATGTGTGTCTAGGTTAGTGTATGCTTGTGTTTCTATATGTTAGCATTTATGTGTATGTGTGTGTGTGTGTGTGTTTGCTTGTATGTGTGTGTAGGTCTTTACATGTCCGTGTAGGTTAGTGAGTGTGTATATATGAATCTATTTATTTCTATGCATATTAGTGTTTTTATCTATATATGTTAGTGTGCGTATATATCTGTATCAATGTGTGTGTATCTTTATATGTCTATGTACGTTAGTGTATGTGTATCTATATATGATTATGTGTGTGTCTGTGTATGTCTATATTAGTGTATGTGTGTTTTTATACGTCTATCTCAATGTATGTGTGTGTGTATCTATGTGTATGAGATTGTATTAGTGTCTATGCTTATGTATGGGTGTCTATGTATGTTAGTGCACGTGCCTGTATGTCTATGTATGGTAGTGCTAGTTGCTTTAAGTAACTGTGTATGTATGTGTATTTGACTTTGGTGTGTATTTCTGGGTCCATCTACAAAGACATTTAGTATTAGAGAACGACTGTCCCCTCCTCCAAAATTTCAGGCCTTGATCCTATGATATAAAGGATTATTATCATTATTATTATTATTATTATTATTATTATTATTATTATTATTTCTTTATTTCTTTTCAGAATATCTCAAATACCTCACTCCAGATAATCCCGACTACAAAGATACTCTCAGTAAGTGTCACACACACACACACACACACACACACACACACACACACACACACACATACCTATTTCCTTCTTTTCCTATCTCTCTTACCTCCTTAGCTCAGGTGTTCCAAGCCAAGAAAGAGTGAAAGAGAGAGATGGGCATAAAGAAACTATTATTTTGTGAGCAGTGGACATGGTGGACACTCATTTTAAAATCTAGCTTTAAAAAAGAAAAAGAATTTGCTCAAAGAATAAAAAGGGCATACATCATCATCATCATCATCATCAACATTTAATGCCCATTTTCCATGCTGGCATGGGTTGGATGGCTTGACTGGAACTGGTAAGACCAGGGGTTGCACCAGGTTCCATAGTCTGTATTGGCTTGGTTTTTATGGCTGGATGCCCTTCCTAATGCCAATCGCTTTACAGAGTGTAGTGGGTGCTTTTTATGTGGCACCAGCACCCACACCAATGCTTTTTGTGTGACACCTTGGTTTTAGGATCTCAATTCTGTTTTGGTAACCAGGTCTTCTAGAGTGCAGCAACATCATCTGGTCATCTCCTTCATAAGGTTCAGCGTTTCAGATTGGCCTCCAATACTTCATCCCGTCTCTTCCTGGGTTCACCCCTTCCACAACTTCCCCTCACATACATTCATATAAATTCTTTTAAATAAGTAAATTTGAAGAAGAAAATTATAAATCTGGTAGATATTGGATGATGCAGATGTGGCCGAATGGTTTCAAGTTCAATCTCACTCTCTCTTGTACTATCAGGTCATGTTGACCCAAGTCTTCTGAGTAAAATTGGGTGGGTTGACTGAAACTAGAGAAGCCAGTCAAGTCTTAGGATTGGTTTGAATTTGAATTTTCACTCTTTTTCTGTATTAGTTTTGAGGGGTTTTTTTAGGGCTCTTCTCTCACTTGAGCTAACATACCATTAAGTCATGGAGTGCCTTTTGCTGCACCCACTCTGTTGCATGAATTTATGGGTGGCTGCACATCAAGTTGTGGAAAGAAGATGAAATCAGCACTGCAGGTTTAGTGAGATGCTCCCCTTCTTCTTCTTCTTCTTCTTCTTCTTCTTCTTCTTCTTCTTCTTCTTCTTCTTCTCCTTCTCCTTCTCCTTCTTCTTCTTCCTCCTCCTCCTCCTCCTCTTCTTCTTCTTCTTCTTCTTCTTCTTCTATGTACAAGTTGACTCCAAGTCTTACCCTAAGTCATCAAGAGACAAGGTAGAAGTTCAAGATGGTGCTATAACCAAGCTGCCATATTATTGTTGTTATTATTTTTATTATTATTATTATTTGTTGTCTTTGCACAGCTTCTAATGCTGGAGATGTACTACAGTGCCACCTGTTCACTACCAGTGAACTAAGGTAACACCCCTTATATTTCGAGAGCCATCTGGAGTATTCCAGCAGTTCCAAGCTGTGCTGTTTTCTACAAGTGCTCCAGCCTTGTTGCAGCCCCTATTTGTTCCATGTACTTCTCAAGATTTTTACTCGCTGTTCCCAGGGCTCCGACAATTATTGGTACTACTACCACCATTTTTATCGACCACAACTGCTTAACCTTATTATTATTATTATTATTATTATTATTATTATTATTGGAGTCAAATGGTAAGTAGTGTCAGTAGTACCATCCCAGATGTGGGAAGGTTGTTTCACTTGGGGCTTTTGGGTTGGGGGTTAGTTAGTGATTAATTTAAGCCTGTCTCTCATTACTGTTTTAAAACTTAACAACTAATTATTTCACAAGAACTGCATTTGATGGCATAAAAAACACATGGTAATATTAGACACACTTCAATTTCAGCAGCTCATATTCAGGAAAAAATAGTTTTTAGTGCATCAAAGCATGTAATATGGCTCCAACTTTGCATATAGGACCTAGGGTAATTTTCTTCAGGCATATTTTAGGAAAATAAATGTATCTTATGCGCCATCAACTACTGCATATGATTAATTAACATATGACAAAAAAGAAAAATCAGTATTTTCTCTTCAATTATTCAGTATTCAATAAATATTCACCAAGTCTTATTTTCTCTTTCAGCTGCTCTAGATATTGTAAGCAAGGTCTCTGAACATGCAAATGAAAGAATTCGACAGGGTGTAAGTATTTCTGTTATTTTGTGGGTTGAGTGCTGCACTTGGAATACACTGATTTTCTATCCTATCTGGACCTACACTGCTATATATATATATATATATATACTGGGGCAAGTGAGATCGAAACTGAACCAAATTTGATGACTGGCACCCGTGCCAGTGGGGCGCTAACAGCACCATCCGACCGGGATCACTGCCAGAGCGGCGGTCTCGCTCCCATGCCGGTGGCACGTAAAAAGCACCATATGAGCGCGATCATTTCCAGCTTTGCCTTACTGGCACTTGTGTCAGTGGCATGTGAACAAAACATTGAACTGACTCCTGTGCAGGTGGCACGTAAAAAACACCATTTGAGCATGGCCGTTGCCAGTACTGCCGGACTGGCTCTCGTACCGGACTGGCTCTCGTGCCAGACTGGCTCTCGTGCCAGACTGGCTCTCGTGCTGGTGGCACATAGAAAGCACCCACTACACTCTCGGAGTGGTTGGTGTTAGGAAGGGAATCCAGCTGTAGAAACTCTGCCAGATCAGATTGGAGTCTGGAGTAGCCATCTAGTTCGCCAGTCCCCAGTCAAATCGTCCAACCCATGCTAGCATGGAAAACGGACCTTAAATGGTGATTCCATCTGACTGCAGTGTATTCTTTGGCAAATGTCTTCTGCTATAGCTTCATCAGTAAAATATTTGGTTGAAATAAACTGTACAGAAGCCCATATGTATGTGTGTGTGTGTGTTTATGCATGTAAGTCTGTATGTGTTCACATTGTTATTGTGTCAGCAATAGCTGTGATAGTGTTTATGTCCTTCATAAACAATGTCCTGTGACTTGCCAGTTTCTTTGAAGAATAAGTAAACACAAGCCACAGGAAGGGCACCAAGTTCGACAAGACTGCCTCAGTAAGTCTCATGCAACCATTACCAACATGGCAAAAGTGGTTGTAAAGAAAAGTAGTGGTGGTGGTGGTGGCGACGATGGCGGCAGTGGTGGTGGTAGTGGTAGTAACTGCTTTCCTACATTCTCAACAGTTAGCAGAGTCCACACCCCATATGTATGTATATATATATATATATATATATACAAATAATAAATGAGTATATGCATATATACTTACATGTATGTACATACCTACATCTACATGTATATATAGATTAACGTGGACAAAATGATAAACAGAGTACAGAAAACACACAGGCCACATACAAAACATTTCCTTCATCAGCTGCCACCATTCTAAAACTAAGCGTTTCGAAGAGTTAGGGCAGGACGCATCGTTAGAATGGCTCTTCCTACGGACCACAAATTAAATTTGTACCATGGAGGAATATATGATAAATACATGCATGCATATGCACACATATATACAGGGATGCTGAAAACTTCCTGGGTTGGAGTAAAAGAAAATACTGGACGATCAGTTAATTATGATTTTATTCAACATATTCTTCTGTCGGATTCACACACTTATAGCAGTGGTCCTTCAGTTTTTCTAAGCCCTGTAAACTAATTTGGAAGGTTAGGCTTCCAACTAGCCCTTTTGCAACATCTTTAAAGTCAGGAACTTTTCAGCACCCCCTTGTATATTTACTTATATATACATACATTATATTTACATATATATTCATACATTCATTCTGAATCGAAACAATTTGTAGGATTATAATATTTGTATTTATATTATAATAATATAATATGATGTTAATAAATTAAAATATGTCAATCATAAATCTCCATTTTCTTTTCATTTATATATATATATATTACATTTATCTATTGACAGGATAATGTTCAGAAATTAATGGAAATCCAGTATGCTTTGATAGGAAACTTTGAAGTGATTTACCCAGGTCGTGTAAGTACCTTGAATTAGATATAGAGATTACTTACATATTTCTTATAATGTTTGAGTATCAACAGTACAGCTATAGATGATGGTTTTGTAGGTGAGTAAGACTTCCATCCAGAGAATCAATAAATGGCTCATATCCTATTATCTGTGCTGCAGATCATACACAGCCAAAGCACTTAAACTCTCAACTGATTCAATAAACCTATCTGTAAATACATATCATGAGATATGTAGGTAGAGATGGGGGCATGGATTATGACTGAGCAGTACTCTTAGTCTTTGTTCCTCCATTGGTGTGTGTGTGTGTGTGTGTTTGTCCTCCTCCATTGCTTCACACCTAGTGTTGGTTTGTTTACATCTGTGTCATTTAGCAGTTCAGCAAAAGAGACCAATAAAATAAGTAGTAGACTTAAAACAAAAATAAGCTCTGGGAGTCATTCTGTTTGACTAAAGATTTCAAGGTGGTACTGTAGCTTGGCCACTGTCAAATGACTTTAACAAATAACAGATAAATGATTACTATTGTTATACTTTTTATGTCACAAAATGTGAATCCATAGTTTGTAGTTGCTCTTTCATTAGCCTATATTACATATGTTGTCAGCTGTATAGTTGTGTGAGTCTTAAATAATTACTCTTGAAAAATGGGGATTTATCTGACAGGGAAGTTGATCCTCTGATACTGAATGTATTCTATTGCAGGAACTTATCAAGATGGGGGAGTTACAGAAACTCTCTAGGAAGGAGATGCAACCCAGAGTATTCATTTTGGTGAGTATTATTATTATCACCACCATCATCATCATCATCATCATCATCATCATCATCATCATCATCATCATCATCATCATCATCATCATTATTTAAGGCAGCAAGCTGGCAGAATCGTTAGCATACTGGACAAAATGCTTATACATCCAAATTGACAATATAATTCTGAGTGGATTATGAAATGGTTGTTAACTCTACATTCCAATTAAATTACATTAGAATTTAATTAACTTTGTGACTTGATAGCCAGATTCTTGTCCAGGGTGCTTACAGTGGTTCCACTTGATTCTTCGGATCTAATTTTTACATCTTATACACATGTGTTTACTTAGCATTTTTTTTTGTTTTTCTTATGCAGTTCAATGACACGCTTTTGTATACGACACCTGTACCTGCAGGATATAAACTCATCAACGTCTTAACATTAGCAGGAATGAAGGTAAGTTTGTTGGAAATTTCTTCAAGTTGTTCATTGATATTTAAATCTAAACTGAAATGTTTGGCTGTGAGACAAAAATGAGTTATATGAAATGAGGAGAGATCTAATCACCCAAGGGTTGTTGGCTTTATAGAACTTAACCCCCAGGAGGTGACTAGTACTTGTTTTGTTAACTCTAAAGTGGGTAAAAGGATAAAGATGACAGCTAGATATGGCTGACTGGTTAAGAAGCTTGCTCTACAATCATGTGGTGTTAGATTCTGCTCCAATGTGGGGCACCTCTTGGGCAAGTGTCTTCTAATATAGCCCCAGACTGACCAAAGCTTTGTGAGTGGATGGAAGCTATGTGGAAGCACATTGTATGTATTTGTGTTTGATCTCCTTCCTCCAGTATTGCTTGATAACCGGTGTTGGTTTGTTCATGTCCCCTTAGTTATTCAGCAAAAGAGACTGATAGAATAAGTACCAGACTTTAAAAAATAATTAAGTACTGGGATCAATTTATTTGACTAAACCAGTGGTTCCCAAAGTGAGCGGTAATGCTCCTTGGAGGCGGTGGAGAGTTCCAAGAAAAGTGGGGTGATAATGGGAGTAGCCAAAAGGGGCTGATTGATGTAAAAACAACAAAATAATAGGTTAATTAGGTTATGTTTTATTTGTGAAATGCAGTTGCTTTGAATTTGCTCAAGAAAGGGGCCTGTGTTTGTGGTGGTAAGTTAGTGGCATGGGGGCACTAGGAATGTGTCCTGGGTGCCAAGGGGGCAGTACCCAAAAAAGTTTGGGAATCACTGGACTAAACTTTTCAAGGTTATCCCCCAGCATGGCTGCTATCCAGTGACTGAAACAAGTAAAAGATAGCCAATTATGATAGTTGCTTCTGTTCAATATGTCTTTCTTTTGTTAAGATATTGAGGTGTGATAAGAGGGAAATTTAACTGCTATTTCTAGCTGGTTGTGTGAATATGTTGAGATGACCCTCGTTGACTCAAGTTAGTGTTATTACTATTGCTACTCAGCTATTGCTGTTTGTTATTGTTGTTTGTGTTGCTGCTGCTGATACAGCTGTTGTTGTTGTTGTTGTTGTTGTTACAGTTAAATCTCTCTGTTTTCAGGTGAAAAAAACAACATTAGATGACTTCAAAAACGAATTCAACATCATCAGTATCCAACGATCATTCACAGTTTGTGCAAAGTGAGTGTCACATTAATAACATTCTCTTTCTCTCTGTGTTTCTGACTCTCTCTTTCTCTCTCTCTCTCTCTGTCTCTGTCATTCTCTACAAAGGAAATAAACAGGGGCATATATTCCGGGTGTGCTAGGCAAAATCATAATGGACAACTTTTGTTATACCCCAGCTTGAAATTTGGTGGCACAGGAATCCTGAAATAACATTGCACACCTCACAGCACATTGTATCATAATATGGAAGACCTGTTGAGGCAAGTGAAATCGAAATCGAAAATTGAACCAAATTCGTTGACTGGCACCCATGCCAACCTTCCTTCATTGGACACTAAACCCAGCTTGCGAAGTCCTGTTGGGGCAAGTGAGATCGAAACTGAACCAAATTCGATGACTGGCACCCATGCCAGTGGAGTGCTAATAGCACCGTCTGAGTGGGATCACTACCAGAGCAGCGATCTTGCTTCCGTGCCGGTGGCATGTAAACAAAACATTGAACTGACTCTTGTGCAGGTGGCACGTAAAAAAACACCATTTGAGCGTGGCTGTTGCCAGTACCGCCGGACTGGCCCCCATGCCGGTGGCACATAAAAAGCACCCACTACACTCTCTTAGTAGTTGGCATAGAAACTCTGCCAGATCAGATTGGAGTCTGGTGTAGCCATCTGGTTTCACCAGTCCTCAGTCAAATCGTCCAACCCATGCTAGCATGGAAAGCAGACCTGCAAAATGTTCAATATTGCCTGATGAATTGGTGTGGCTATATGATAATGTAATATTATTTTATGCATTATTAAATAAAAGTCATGCTATGGAAATGAACATAGCATAAACTGACCGGTTCATTCATATTTTTGTATTATATATATACATATAGATATATATATTGTATAGTCACTTGCTATTTCATGTCTACTATGGACCTCTGCATGATCACTGAAGCTGCTAGAAATAATAAACAGTTCCCCATCAAATTGCATCTCACTATGCATTAGAGAATGTAATGCTATTTATCCACCACCCCACCAAAAAAATATCTCCAGGGTGGTCATAGTTGGCATGCCTTCAATCATATGTCTACATGAGCAGAGATGCACTGGACCTAAACAACAACAACATATTTAGATTTATCTTGCTTATTTTTATCTTCTATACCCATTTCTCTTTGCAGCACATCCACCGAGCGAGATGAATGGATCGATGCCATATCTAAAGCTATAGAAGACAACACTTTGAAAAGGAATTCTTTTGAAGTAAATCGAACACAAGTACCTGTAAGTATTCTTGGGAATATGTGTGTGTGTTTGTTTGTGTGTGTGTGTGTGTGTGAACATTTGAGGTTGGCATTTGAATGTATTCTCTTTTACTAATGTCTATAAACATCACTGTCTGAAAGATTCTGTGTTCTTATGTTTACTTATTATGAAATTCTTAAAATTTCTAAATAGCAGTAATAATATATAGCACTATGTCATTCTTTTTAGAAATCTTCAATGATATAACTTGGTGGTTTTATCTACTTTAGGGTGTAAACCCCGAAAAAAAAATTATACTGATATTGTCTTGAAATTAACTGTACCATACATGATAGTCAAAAGGGTTGCATGTTGCCCATGACTGGCTCAGATCCACTGTCCTAATGTTGGATTAACCCTTTAGTGTTTGCATTATTCTGCCAAAATCAATGCTTTTTCATCTACTAGTCATACATTATCTTGTAGCTATGAGATTTTGATGAGGTAGCTGTTAATTTTTAAAACAATATTGTAGGGTTGGTGTGAGAGACCAGATCTGGCCAGTTTGAACATAAAACAGGCAGAATACTTTTGGCCAGATATGGCCGGTTTAAATGCTAAAGGGTTAAAGACTCATGGTGGGAAGGAACTTTTTGCATTTGACATTGTAAAGGCTCTGAACTGATTGTTGTTTTGTTTCTGTTGTTACAGTCATTGGAAAAAGGGTTTGTGTTAGGTTCAAAAGCACCTCTTTGGGTACCCGATGCCAGAGTAACAATGTGTATGTTGTGTACTTGTGAATTCACAGTTACCTGGAGGCGGCATCATTGTCGAGCCTGTGGCAGGGTGAGTATTAATTTGTTTCTTACATGCTTCTCAAATTCATCATTATTATATCTTTTATTTTTTACTTTCAAAAGCTCCTTTTGGGTTTTGGACCCCACGGAGGCAATGACGAATGACCAAGACCTTTGGCATTATGTTGTGCCTGAGAAGAAGACCCATCAAGCTAAGTAAAATCACAGTCCTGGCAGATATTGGTGTCACGCAAATGGCACATAAAAGCACCTATTATGCTCTCTGAGTGGTTGGCATTAGGAAGGGCATCCAGCTGTAGAAACCATGCCAAATCAGACTGGAGTCTGGTGCAGCTTTCCAGCTTCTCAGCCCTGGTCAAACTGTCCAACCCATGCCAGCATGGGCAACGGACATTAAATGATGATAATTACTTGTTCCAGTAAACTGTTAGCATGTTGGGTCATTGCCTTAATGAGTTTAGTCAAACAAATCAACAACAGTACACTTTTTTTTTTGTGAAGCCTTGTACTTATTCTATCAGTTCTTTTGCCAAACTGCTAAGTTATAAGACACAAATAAACTAACACTGGTTTTCAATCTGCATGACAAATATGAAGATACACACACACTTGTATATATAGGAGTAAGTACACTAACAAAAGATGGGCACTCAACACATTTATTGGGAGTTACATGTATAGATGAAAACAGTTTGTGATTCAAACGCCTTGGTACTCTGAGTTTCAAGCATGACACTAATCTTCGGCCATTGGAGTTTGAATGAGAGGACAGTTGAAGAGAGCCAGTGTTTATTGTGGATGTTATCTTGTGATTGGTCAAGAAAGGCCACATGGTGTCACAGTTTGATGCTGGTATTTCAACAACAATTACTCGGAAAATACTGCATGGTGAACAGGAAATCGGCTGTGTTTCCTGTTCATGATGTATTTTCCAAGTAATTGCTGTCACTATAATATTAACATCAAACTGTGATACCACATGAGCTTTCTCGACCAATCGCAGGCTAACGTCCATAATAAACATTTACTCTCTTCAGCTGTCCTTTCACTCAAACTCCAATGGCCAAAGATTAGTGTCACACCTGAAACTCAGAGTACCAAGAAGTTTGAATCAAAATGTTTTCATCCATATATATATATATATATATATATATATATATATATATATATATATATATATATATATATATATATATATATATATATATATATATATATGAGCGTTGTTTCATTTTAATATCCACTTTTCCATGATTGCATCTCTTATTTATCAGTGATCTTACATAAAAATGAAGCTGTATTCTTTAATTTGCTGCTTTTCTATACACAAACCAAGACACTGGGGTAAAATATACGAAGCCCTGTATACCCATCATGACTACCCGTAAACCATATGTGCACAATATGGTGATCTCATATCAAGATAAACAGTGCATGACATTGCAGGTGGGGCCCAGTTAGAATTTTGGTCAGGTTGAGTAGCCCATCCCGCTCAAAAGGTCTTTGAATAAGGGTTGTTTAAGGATGTTGAATGAAACATGTTTCCAAAGGTGAATTATCCAAACTCCAAAGAATTCCTCTCAACACATGGCTGTGATGCTCCCCTGCTACTTCTGCTCATGATCAGAGATGCACATATTGTCAGACACTTTGTTATTATTTATTATTATTATTATTATTATTATTATCATTATCATTATTATTATTATTATTATTATTATTTGTTTTGCTATAGGTGACTTGTGGTAATTGTTCCAACAACAAAGCGCCTCTACTGTATCTGGAGTACAGACCCAGTCGGGTGTGTGATGAGTGCAATAATAAATTATTTGCAGGTAATTACAGATATGATTTAATTAAATATTTTATTATAATTTCTTCACTTTTATTTATTTGTTTTATTACCTCTGCCTTAGCGCAGGTGGAGGTATTGTTTGCAGTCATGTTTGTTTGTCCGTGAACAAAATATCTCAAGAACCACTGGAGTGATTCGGATGAAACATTCAGGGATGTTTGGTCTCGTGACTGGCACGAACTGATTAGATTTTTGGATCGATCCATAGCTGGACAAGGATTCTGGATTATTTTTCCTGTTTTTTTTTTACTTAATTTTTGAGATGGTCAGGTTCAATTTTAGTATTGTCGTTTGTGAGAGCATTCGAGTTTATTTCAAATATTCTCATTTTAAAAATCATCTCTGGCTAATCATTGAGAGGATGTTAGTGTTACCTTGGTGAACATTTGCACTCTATGAGTGCACTTGTTGTTGATTTCATTATTCTTGTTGCTTAACCCAAGTACATTTCTCTTGGAGCTTATCTCCAGCACATAGACAGGTGAGTTAAACAACTAGATGTGATTTAGAAATCTAGTATTTTGGCATAAAATATTCTCTACACTGTTTACATTAGTTAGAGTGGTGTTATCTTAGTTGTTGCTTTCACTGTGTTTTGGTTGTAGTATTGTATAAGATATTCTCTACCCAGCTGAAGATCATACTGCACACTCTGATATACAGTGGTTAACTATATTGGGTGCAGTGTGATTATCTAAACGTGTTGTTGTCGTTGTTGTTAGTGGTGGTGCAGGTGTCGTAATGGCGTTATTGCAGCATACTGCACACTCTGACATATAATTGTTCCCAACCACATGGTTCTAGGTTCAGTGCCACTGTGTGGCACCTTGGACAAGTGTGTTCTACTATAGCCTTGAGCTGACTGAAGCCTTGTAAATGGATTTGGTAGACAGAAACTGAAAGAAACCAATTATGTGTGTGTCTTTGTGTCTGTGTTTGCCCCCCGCCCCTTCATCACTTGATAACTGATATGTGTGTGCTTACATTCCTATAAGTAAGTGGTTTAGAAAAAGAGACCAATAGAATAAGTACCAAGCTTATAAAAAAGTACTGCAGTTGACTCATTTGTCTAAAATTCTTCATTTATGTTGTTTATAGAAGTGGAACGGCAAATGGAAGAAATGAAGACTGCAAAAGAAGAAGGCAAGAAACTCGACAATGTACAACCAGAGGAGTTACTATCTCGATTCCAAAGAATTCGCAAGAGTGGACGCCACGGCCAGAAGAATATAAAACGGCCTGCTTGGCTGAAAGAAGTAAGTACTGGGCAGATCTGTGGCTGCAGTTCTAATTTGATGAAATGAAAATAGAATGGATATTATTATCCATAAAATAAGTATGAGTGAAAGGAGTGGAAAGCGAGAGAGAGAGAGAGAGAGAGACTCATCCAGCACCAGAGAATACCACAAGAAGTTCTTACCTTTCTCGCGTATCTGTAGATACTTGTTCTGTCCAAGTTCTTCTGTTCTCTGCACAGCTTAGCTTGCTGAAAAGCTGATACTTCCAAGCAAAACGGCTTTCTCAGGACACAAATCATTTGCTGCTTCCATCATACACTTTTTGATGAAGTTGCCATCAGTAAATGGTCTTCTTCACTCTGCCATCTTATGCACTATTTTGTAACTTGTATGAGTGACAGATTCATTTTTCAGCAAACATTCTCGTGAAGAGAATGTTTAAACACAGCAATGCAAATTAAAACACGATCGCTGCAGGAATGAATTCTCATTGCAAGTACTTACACTAAAGGTATAGTGCAGTGATGGGCCAGATGAACTGACCTCACAGGCCGTAGTCTGGTGACACCTGGTTTAGTGTGTAGCTCCACACACCTTTGATATCAGCAAGCTGGCAGAAACGTTAGCACGCCAGGCGAAATGCTTAGCAGTATTTCGTCTGCCGTTACGTTCTGAGTTCAAATTCTGCCAAGGTCGACTTTGCCTTTCATCCTATCGGGGTCGATTAAATAAGTACCAGTTATGCACTGGGGTCGATATAATCGACTTAATCCGTTTGTCTGTCCTTTTTTGTCCCCTTTGTGTGTAGCCCCTTGTGGGTAATAAAGAAATAACACATTTGATGTCAGCAGTAATTTCAACTGATGTTTATAGAATTGTAAACACAAAATTTTAATCAGTTTTCTTGACCTTCAAACTTGAAAGCTTTTCTGTGTCAAAACTCCAAATTCAACAATATAATAGTATCTCCTTTATAAAGGCACAGGCATGGCTGTGTGGTAAGAAGCTTGCTTCCCAACCGCATGGTCCCAGGTTCAGTCCCACTGTGTGGCACCTTAGGTAAATGTCTTCTACTATAGCCTCGGGCTGACCGAAGTCTTGTGAGTGGATTAGGTAGACAGAAACCGAAAGAAGCTTGTCATATATATATATTTATATATGTATGTATATATTTATGTGTGTGTGTCTTTGTGTCTGTCTGTCCCCCTACCATTGCATGACAACCGATCTTGGTGTGTTTACATCCCTGTAACTTAGCAGTTCTGCAAAAGAGACTGATAGAATAAGTACTAGGCTTACAAAGAATAAGTCACAGGGTCGATTTTTTCAACTAAAAAAGCCCTTTAAGGCGATGCTCCAGCATAGCCACAGTCTAAAACCAGTAAAAGAATAAAAGAAACTTTAAAATTTCAGCATTCATATTACTCTGTTACATGCAATGTTTATTTATTCACATTGCTCTGAATTAATCAAGTATTATCTCATAGCTTGAAATTTTGATAATGTGATTGTTTATTTATAAAATGACATTGTAGGGTAGGTGTGAAAGGTTGGATCTGGCCAGCTTGAACATCAGCCAAGTAGAATATTTTGGTCAGATATGGCCAGTTTAAATGCTAAAGAGTTAAATATGGTAGAACTCACAAAACCTTACAAGAGTGAAGATGTATGTAAGGCACTAAGTGGGAATGCAAATATTAACATAATGATGATGATTATCATGATGACAATAATGAATTAAATTAATGGAAAGTCTAATTGTGCTAATGCTTAGTTTTCTTCTTAAATCTTTTTTACCAGGTACATGCTAATGATCAGGGTTCAACAATGAGTGGTTACTTGAAACTATTCAAAGGTAAAAGATGGAAGCAGCTTTGGTTTGTACTGAAGGACAAAGTATTATATAAATACAAAGCCAGTGAGGTAAGCACTTGTCCTTGATATTGTCATTGGCAGGTAAACAATCTCCTGAATTTAATATATGTCGATCAACTTAGGGCTATTATTCTTTTCTCTTTTGGAACCACATACTTGTGATAAATGAGGATAGATGTATAAAATAAATAAATGTTTAGTGTATTCTTTTAGAGACTACAGGGAACATTAGTGACATCAGGGATGGTGTTTGCAACAGAGAGAGATTACTGTCCAAATATGGATGGACATGTAATGGAAATAAACAGTAAATTTTTTAATATCCCCAAACTTCTGTTTCAGTGTATGTAACATTTTCTTTTTCATTGCTAGGATATGGCAGCTATAGACAGTCGACCTCTTCTGGGTTATCAGGTGAACAGAGTAGTAGAGGTAAGTTTAAGTCTGTTAAGATCGCAGCATTATGGAAATGTTTGACATTCTAAACTTAATGTTTTAATTGATTTAGACATTATAAGAACCAATTTGAGACAGAAATTACCAACAGGCCCACTGGCAGGATTTGAACCATCTATCTATAGCTTTCAAGTTGACTGTGTTACCTTTTACATTACAGAACACCTGTCACTTTCTCTTTCTCAAATTAACCCTTTAACTGTGTAATCAAATTTCCTGGTCATTCCTATAATGATGTGAATTATCCATCCCCCAAAAAATAGACTTCGTTTTTTCTACTTCTGCAATACTTTTTCAGTATCTCCTGTAGGTATAGTTTTCATATTCACTGTTAAAAGTATGTGAAGAGATATTTTGATGAAATATGTGAAAGAAAAATTAAGAAAATCTGAAAAATTGTCTCTTGTAAGAAAAAAATGTCACTGGGGATGTTTCCACTTCTTATAGCATAAGGAGAGGTTTGTTTCTAAAGCTGTAAGATAAAACCACTTTCTGCAGTTAATGGTATTAAAATTTTGAGTAGATATTTCCACATTCCTCATATATATACATATATATATATATATATATATATATATATATATATATATATATATATATATACAAACATATATATATATATATATACAAACATATATATATATATATATACAAACATATATATATATATATATACAAACATATATATA
>NC_142938.1:16051772-16129272 GCF_046866305.1 Octopus bimaculoides
AGCCAGTCCAGCAGCACTGGCAACGACCATGCTCGAATGTTTTTTTCAATTGCCACCAGCACAAGTGCCAGTAAGGCGACGCTGGTAATGATCACACTCAAATGGTGCTATTTACGGGCCACCAGCATGGAAGCTAGACAGCTGCTCTGGCAATGATTACTCTCGGATGGTGCTGTTAGCGCTCCACTGGCACTGCCAGTTCTGCTACTGATTCACATAGCCAACCATGTCTTTTATGTGATAGAAGTTAGCTTCCCCCTTTGTTTGCTTAAGCTGCTTTGCTGCTGTAGTCTTATTAAATTCCAATACCCGTTTAGAGTTAATTTTTTTAATTAATTAATTAAAGCTTCTAATATGTTCCTTTTTACTTTCCACTAACCTCCAACATTATTTCTCTCTCTTTCTTGTGTAGCAATGGTATGAAGGCATAGAACGCCATCTTCTGTTTGAACTTACACATCCAGGAATGCAGCCCATGAGATTCCAAACTGATAGTGCAGCATCAACAGAGAAGTAATTTTACATTTTATGATTTTTCTTTATTTGTATTTACCTTTCATTTACTTATTTCACACACACATTTATCAGAATATCTGAAATAAACTCGACTGCTCTCACAAACGACAATACTAAATATGAACCCGACCGCTCTCAAAAATTAAGTAAAAAAGAAAAAACCGGAAAAATGATCCAGAATCCTTGACCGGTACCAGATCGATCCCAAAATATAATCAGTTCGTGCCAGTCACAAGGCCAAACGTCCTTGAAAGTTTCATCCGAATCCATCTAGTGGTTCTTGAGATATCTTGTCCACGGACAAACAAACATGACTGCAAACAATATATCTCCGCTGTAGGCGGAGGTATTAAGTCTACCGTAATGCTACTATGACATCTGATTTAGGTTGTTTTATATTTTTCATAGAAGATGCAAACGAATGTTACTCAAACCTAGAAATTCATCATTTTAGTTTAGGTGGTAAATGAAGCTATTAACTAATCAGTCTGTGCGATTTATATGACATTCTACCAGTACATATTTCAGGTTGCTACAGCTAAATTCCTACATTATAGTATTTATGTAACAATATCTGAGAGTATAGGCGCAGGAGTGGCTGTGTGGTAAGTAGCTTGCTTACCAACCACATGGTTCCGGGTTCAGTCCTACTGCGTGGCACCTTGAGCAAGTGTCTTCTACTGTAGCCCCGGGCCGTCCAAAGCCTTGTGAGTGGATTTGGTAGACGGAAACTGAAAGAAGCCCGTCGTATATATATGTATATATATATATATATATATATATATGTGTGTGTATATGTTTGTGTGTCTGTGTTTGTCCCCCAAACTTCGCTTGACAACCGATGCTGGTGTGTTTACGTCCCCGTAACTTAGCGGTTCGGCAAAAAGAGACCGATAGAATAAGTACTAGGCTTACAAAGAATAAGTCCTGGGGGTCGATTTGCTCGACTAAAGGCGGTGCTCCAGTATGGCTGCAGTCAAATGACTGAAACAAGTAAAAGAGTAAAGAGTATTGTTGAGGTTGTTTTCGTAAACATACTTCTAATCGTCTCTAATTACATTTGCCGACAAAAAGCTTTTCTAAGAAAAAGTAAAAATATATAAAAGCGGTTCATGTAGTTTTATAAGGGAGATAACCTTTGCTGTAATCTCGAGTTATTTCTCTTTGAAATTGGTTTATTTATTTTCTATTATTTAATATCGTAATAATCGGTAGAATTTGTTCATTGAGAATGTTGGTAAGAGAAACGGTACATTCTCGGAATAAATTTCTAGCCATGTTTAGTTCCATAGTTCTTCATTCTGAGCTTTTTTTTAATCTTTTAATCAGAGGACGAAAGCAATATCTATCAGTTTCTCTGCTAAGTATACGTTTGTGTACGCGCATACGTTTTATAATCAGCGCGTGCATAGAAGCCTTTACCAGGACCTTGCACTCTGTTGGCATCGATCACCACACAGCAACAAGGATTGGGTTTTGTGATAGACAGTACAATTCTATGAGCTGCAGAAAGTTGTACATATCTCTCAGTGAAAGTAATTCTGAAGAAATTTTACACCCTCCGACATGAATAGAATATGGGACAAGAAACAGAAGCTCCCAACAAAATCAGGGCAATGCAGTTAGTAATTTTCAAATGTGAAAAACGAAATCGAAAATTATGTATTTCAAATGGTACATTATGTTTTAAATGACCCACTGAAATCAAAGCAATTCAGTAAAACTTTTAGTAATACAGACCTACAATCAGATGTTAATGTATGCATGTACACACACACACACATGTGCTCTTTTTTTTTTTGATAAGTTAATTAGAGAAATGCTCTTGTCTTTTGCTGTTCAATTTAAACATCTGTTAGATATGTGGCTATACATAGGTATAAAAGGATTCATGAAAGGGGTTTTGGTTTGAATGCAACAAAGTGAACCCTGCTATAGGCACCCACATACTAGATGGTGGTGTTAAACTAGGCGAGGGTGTGCTAGGTTTACTATATGTACACATCATAGTATATATCTTTTTATTCTCTTTTCAGATGGGTGACAGTATTACTTGAAGCTTCAGTGCCCTAGCAAATGGAATAGATGGCGGACCAATGACAGACAGACCTAAATATATGTTTCTTTTTGGAAATAACTGCAATTTATCTGTGAAACACATCGATTCCATCCTAGAAGATGTATATAGCTGGTCACGTGGATCAGTAGTCAAGCAGATGTTGTTTTATATGTATATGTTTTCAATACTCAGACATAAACAATTTTTGATACAACTCAAAAGTCTGTTAAATAAAAAAAACAAAAACAAAAAACAATTATGTTCAAGGAAAAGCTGTGTTAAACAAAAATGACATCTGTTCATATAAAAAGCCTGTGATCAACAAAAAATTGTGCTTAAATTAAACTTTGTATTAAAAAAAGGAATACTCATGATCACAGGATTGAATTAACAAATTGGTATATGTTGAAATGGAAACTCATGTTAAATGAAGGCTTGTGTTAAATGAAGCCCTGCATTAAATGAAGACTAATGCTTAAATAAATGACTGTATTAATGAATTTTTTTTTTTTTTTTAAAGGAAAATCTGAATTAAAGACTTTTTTTTAAATGGAGAATCTTGTAAATGAAGGTCCTATGTTCAAATGGAAGTCTTATGTTAAACAAAAGCTTGTGGTAAATGAAGGCCTATATTGAACGAAGGCTAATACCTAAATGTTAGCTGTCTTAATGAAGATTTTTATTTAAAGGAAGGCCTGCATTAAATGAAAAGACCTTTGGTAACTGAAGGTTTCATATTTAAATGAAAGTTTTGTGCTAAACAGAAACTTATGTTTAAATGAAGGCCTGCATTCAATGAATACTCATATTCTATTGAAGACATGTGTTATATGAAAACATGTGAAGCAAAAATCAAAAAGAAAGACACAAATCCATATATATATATATATATAAATGTGATGTTATAAATTGAAAATCTATTTTTTTAAATATTTCATGATATTGACCTTTTTTTTTTGTATGGGTAGGTGGGGGAGAAGGAAAGGAGTGATGACTGCATGGGAAAGATGGATTTCAACCCTGTATTAAACAAAATGATAAAACTAAATGAATCAAAGTAATTAAAATAAATATTGAAATATAAGTTTTGATTGAGTTAACTTTTTTTTCAGAACAAAACAAAAAAAAAAAATTATGGCCTAGACAGAAGAACATCTGATTTTTGGTAAGCTCTCCAAGACTGGTTTGAGAAGAAAAAACAATATTCGTGGTTTTTTCATGCAGACATTGATGTGTTTGTATCCAGTCTTCGTGTCAGCTGCATCAAACTTTGAATTCAGGAGGGACTTCGAAAAGTCAGGAATACTGGCCCCTTATAAAAAAAAGGTATAAAGGAATTTTCAACAATGCAATGTCATCACTAGCAAACTAAAAAAAAAAAGAGATGAAAAAATTCTATACTAAGGAGGCGCAGGAGTGGCTGTGTAGTAAGTAGCTTGCTTACCAACCACATGGTTTCAGGTTCAGTCCCACTGTGTGGTATCTTGGGCAAGTGTCTTCTACTATAGCCTCAGGCCGAACAAAGCCTTGTGAGTGGATTTGGTAGATGGAAACTGAAAGAAGCCCATCGTATATAAGTATATGTATATATATATGTTTGTCTGTGTTTGTCCCCCCCCAACATCGCTTGACAACCGGTGCTGGTGTGTTTACGTTCCCATAACTTAGCGGTTCGGCAAAAGAGACCGATAGAATGAGTACTAGGCTTACAAAGAATACGTCCTGGGGTCGATTTGCTCAACTAAAGGTGGTGCTCCAGCATGGCCACAGTCAAATGACTGAAGCAAGTAAAGAGTAAGTAATTTTAAATGAGGAATTATACTATTTATAAATGATTGTACCTTCAATTAATCTGAATTGTTGATTTGTTTTTTTTTTTGCAATGAATAAAAACCTTTTTATTTATTATATTTTTTTAAGTAAAAAAGAAATTTGAGTCCCCTGCTGCCTTATCTGGTGGTCAATGCAGAGGCTAGGGATAGATGAGTGGTTGGTGAGAGCTGCACAAGCCATGTACCGGGATGCTGTCAGTAAGTAAAGGCTAGCAACTAGTATAGCGATGAATTCAGGATACAAGTAGGGGTTCACCAAGGATCAGTCCTCAGCACCCTCTTGTTCATCATAGTCCTCCAGGCAATAACAGGAATTTAAGACAGGCTGTCCCTGGGAGCTCATTTATGCTGATAACCATCAGAACTAGAGAAAAAATTTCAGGTGTGGAAACAAGGTTTAGAATCAAAGAGCCTTACAGTTAATCTAGCAAAAACCAAAGTCTTAGCAAACAACTCAGACAACTCACACCAATCAATTACAAATATTCCTGGAAGGGTCACAGGTACCTTCTCCAGGGTGTCCTATCAGAAGTTAACTATCATTACACTTTTTGGCTAGATTCCTAAGTGTGACTGATGACTGTGGATATTATCCAATCATAATCTACCCCTAAGTCTCTTGTCAGTTAATATTTTAAAAAACTTATTAAAAAAACAAAGAAAAAAAAAACAAGAACATTTATACATTTTAAGAAAAAAGTATTTATTTATTTATTTTTTGCATTGATGAGATCTTTCAAACCCTGCATTGAAATTGCAACTTGCTGGACTTGAGCAAAGACTCCACCAACGATCATTTTACCGCCGTCACCATCAACATTTGTTGTTGTTAATCATCTACTTAATCTGTACTGCAATGAACAAGGTATACGCCTCCAACTTCAAGACCATTTCGTTTTATCTACCTCTATGTAATTCAGCTTTAAACTTTAACCCTTTAGCTTTCAGATTATTCTGTCGAATGTAATACTTAATTTATTCACATTTGTTTTGAATTAATCATGCCATTATCTCATAGCTTTGAGATTTCAATGGTGTGATAGTTTATTTTTAGACTGAAATAATAAGGTAGGCATAAGAGGCCAGATCTGGCCAACTCTAGCATAAAACAGGTAGAATATTTTGGCTGGATATGGCCAGTTTAAAAGTCAATGCTAAAAGGTTGATATATATATATATATATATATATATATGTTAGAAAAAATAATAATCAGGTACTCAGATGTCTGGATGGTTGTACATTTACAGATTTTTATTCATATGTCACACGTTTTATAAATTAGCGCTTTCACCTAGTCTTGTTGGGTTTTCAAATTTTGATTTCACCTTGAGAGGCTGTCTTTTTTTATAGTATTATAGAATAATTTGAAAACCCTACAAGACTAGGTGTAAGCGCTAATTTATAAAACATGTGACATATGAATAAAAATCTGTAAATGTACAACCATCCAGAAATCTGAGTACCTGATTATTATTTTTTCTAATATATAATTCCTGTACATCACCTCCAAACCTTCCAATATATATATATATGAGAGAGAGAGATACCTTGTTTCAACATTAGCATGTAATATCATGTAGCCACATGTTATTACCATATATGGTAAATGATGCAGCAGGACATAATTTCTAAGGGAGATAATCCCCTCATCCAACCAGGTCCAGTCATCTTCTGTTCTGGTCTAGTCCGAAGCCAGTCTCATCCACCGTTTCAGACAATATTTTTCTTTTTTTATGTCAGTTCATTACATAAATACTCTGGATAAGCAATGCTTAGCTTAAACCCCGCTCCAAGTACAATATATATATTCATTTTTTAGTACATAATAATTAATTAAATTACACAGGTCTTTATATGAGTATTTGTAAAAAGTGTAACAAAATGGCTTTGTTCTACACAGAACAAATAGTTAAAATAAAATATCAATTGAAAGCAGACACAAAAGAAAATTCATAAGGAAAGAAAGAAAGAACATAAACTGTTAACTCCTTTAATCAAAAATAGCAAGATCAGTGACGAAGAGAAAAAATTGGTCAGCACTAACTTTTGATTTTCATGTATATTTTTTTCTCAGAATCCTTATTTCGTTTTGGAAATGCTTAAAAACCTGAATACGAGATCAATTGCTGGTGTCTCCACAAGAAAAAGTTTTGATTTAATGACTACTGCTGTTATCGTTGTTCGTCCTAACTTCCCTTATTCACATTTGAGCACAGTATATTACTCAGTTTTGCTCCAGCCTGCCCACAAAACATACAAACAAAATAAAAGCAAGTTTTATTCCTATTTTCATAGTCTGATAATTTAGTAGCAGGAATGGTAAATTGCAGAAAAATCAAGTTATTTCAACAAGTGAATGTTACCTATGCAAAGACAAAAAAGAAAAAAGGAGAGGATGTGTGCATATATATATATATATATATATACTTTTAAATTGGTTGAGTCAATCTTCCTTGTTGGCTACATAAGGTACCCACCAACAACCCTGTGTACCCACAGGCGAAACTCAGAGTAGCAAGAGACTAAATTAAAAATATTATTAATCTCTACCATGGTAACAAGTATTCTTTTCAACACTAAATGGATAGGTATTTATTTATTTTCATCTTGCTGTTTGCTATCACCTTAATGAATACATAAAGTAAAAATCTGGTTTCTTCAACAATTAATATAATAACCTTAAGATATAATTTACTATAAAAATTTTTAAAAACAGCCAATTGCTGATACTAGAAGATGACTTGGGTAGGTTGCCAATGCTCATCACAATTTTAAGGGAAGGGAGCTAGTTGATAACACTGACCCCCAGTACTTAACTGGTACTACATTTAATTGATTTTCAATGAATGAAACACAAAGCTGCCCCCCAACAGAACTTGGAACTCAAAACGTAATGAGTCAGGAGAAATGCTGCATTTTTACCAACACTAATAATTCTGCTAGCTCACTGCCCTAATGATGATGATGATGATGACAGATGCTTTTTATGTTTGGAGCAACACCTACTTTTCCCTGAGAGGGGGTTTAACTGGAAACTTTGAAGTTCAGTACTGCAGCACATCACTAAAACACTCATGCATTTGCTGTGTCTCTCTTCTCTTCATTTACCCTCAAAAGGAGCTGGGTTTGCTAAGCCTTTTGAGACCACTCCAAGTTCTATCATAGAAATTCCATTTTAAAGTGATCTAAACTAAAATCTTCGATCAAAATTTCATGTTAATTTATGTCCCAAACATCGGCTTATTGATGAAAAGGTGTTTTGCTAACTTCATAAAGTTTCAAAAATCTATTGAAACAAAAGGCAGTGTATTTCAACAAAAATATCCTAGTTATGTAATTTAGCTTCCAGATTTTTCCATTATGTTCAAACAAACCCTTTTCATACTAACCCACCTGAAACCACCCGTGGTTCTATGATGCAAATTCCATTTGAAAGTAATCTTAACTAAAACCTTCCCATCAAAATTTCATGCTGGCGTTCCAGACATTAACATGAAATAATGACAATATTATTCAACTAAATTCTTTATTTTCAAAATTAATTCAAATACATGCAACTTATTTTAACAGACACATGGTAACAAAAGTGCTAAAAAAAACATTGGTCCCCTTCCAGGCTATTTCTGATAATGACTGAGACCAGAAGACAGAAGGACCTGTTGAAAGCAACAAGTCAGTTCAACTGTACATAACTCAGAGCTAGGTGGAGTAAGCTTTTGAAATCCAATGATCCATGCCACAGATGATGTCTATCGCTGATGCCACATTATATTAACATTTTCAGCTGATTGCCTTTAAACCAAGTCATGGAAAAGACCATCATGCCCAAAAATGAAAACTGAATAATCCTCTGTAGCCTTAGGATTAGTAAATAACCTCAACTGAAAAGTTACCTTCCCCTCAACAAATAAAATGAATGATGATGATGGTGATGGTGGTTTCTGATAACAGCACAAGGTTATATAATTTGAACAATAGATCAAATCTTTACATACTATCATCCATTCATTTTGTTTAGTTTAATGTGTTTTTATTTATTTTTTTCCATATTGGCAAGACTCAGATGGGAGGAAATTGAAGCAGGATTTTACAGCTGGATGCTTTCCCTATCATCAACCTTTGTTTTCAAGGAATGATTTATCATCATTATCATTATTCCAGAAGAACTGGAAAGTAGAGCCAGTAGATGAGTTATTGACAGTAAATGTAAACAGATACCACTGATGTAGCTCAGTGTAGATTTGTGAACATTCACATACACATACAATATATACATGGGCTTCTTTCTGTTTCTATCTGCAAAATTTCCTCACAAAGCATTTGTCAGATTTGTTGGCCTGCAGCAAATAGTTGAAGACACTTGCCCATGGTGCTGTTGCATGTACAGTGAGATTGAACCCAAAGTCACATGATTGAAAAACAAACTTCTTCACCACACAGCTATGCATGCACCTTATATGAATGATATTTATTTTATCGGCTTTGGTAGAGTTTTAATTTAGAAATCCTAATGATGACGACGACGATGATGATGATGATGATAATAATACTATAATTATTTACAGATATATATGTTGTCTTTGAAGTCGTTCAGTCTGTGTTTGTTAGACATGAAAGATAAATTTGTGATTAGTTAAATTCAATAAAATATGATTTTTACAAGGTGTATCAATTTACTTTTTACACTTGCACACACACACACACACACACACACATTCCACAACTCAACCAGTCTCTAATGATAATAATAATAATAATAGTTTCAAATTTTGACACAGGGCCAGCAGGTTTGGGGGAGGGGCTAAGTCGGTTAAATAGACGCCAGCGTTCAACTGGTACTTATTTTATTGAACTCGAAAGGATGAAAGGCAAAGTCAACCTCGGTGGAATTTGAACTCAGAATGTAAAGGTAGACAAAATGCTGCTAAGTATTTTGCCTGGTGCGCTAATAATTCAGCCAGCTTGCTGCCTTAATAATAATAATAATAATAATAATAATAATAATAATAATAATAATAATAATAATAATAATAATAATAATAATAATTAGTTTCTACTTTAGGCACAAAGCCAGCAGTTTTGAAAGGAGGGAGTCAGTTATTTATATCAAATCCAGTATTAGAAGGATACTATATTTTATTGATCCTGAAGGGTATGAAAGGCAGAGTTGAACTCAAAACACAAGGAACCAGAAGTATTACTACAAGTTTTTTTTTTAGGTCTTTTTTTTTTTTGTGTCTGTGTGAGTGTGATATTTTAATGATTTTACCAATCTACTGTCCTAAATAATTGTTTCTAACATAGGCACATGGCCTGAAATTTGGGAGAAGGGGTTAGGTGGGACTAGCATCCTAATTCTTGACAAGTAGTTGATTTTATCAAGCATGTAAAAGAATGAAAGTCAAGGCTGACCTCAGCAGGAATTGAACATAAAATGTAAAGAGCCAAAACAAATACTGCAAACCAATGTTTCCAACAATGAAATGAGTCTGCCCATCCCCCCACTTAACTTAATGACAATGTTTCTAATTTAGGCACAAGTCCAGCAGTTTTGAAGGGAAGGGTTAATACATATTATCAAGCCCTGTATTTTTATTGACCCTGGTGGGAGAAAAGCAAGGTAGACCCAAATGGGATTTGATCTTTGAATGTTACATCAACCCCAGTGCATGACTGGTACTGTATTTTATCAACTCCAAAAACATGAAGGCAAAGTTGATCACAGTGGGATTTGAACTCAGAAAGAAAAGAACCAGAAGAAATGCTGCTAAACATTTGGAGAGATGAATCCAAATGTTGTAATCCAAATCCAAATGCTGTAATTCATACACACACACACTAATGTCTCCAGCCCAACCATTTTAGAATAATGATAATTGTCTCTAATTTAAACAGAAGGCCAACAATTTTGACTGAAAGATGGGGGGGGGGTGTCAATACTTTCAACTCCAGTACTTGAACTGTTACTTTATTTCAACAACCGTCAAGAGATGAAAGGCAAAGTTGACCTCAGCAGGAAAAGAATCCAAAATGCAAAGCGCTGGAAGAAATATCACAAGGCATTTTCCTTACATTCTAATTATTCTACCAACTCCATAAGCACAAGACCAATAAGGATGAAAAGTAATGTTGACTTAGGTGGGATCTGAACCCAGAAACATAAAGAACAGTAACCAAATACTACATTGCATTTTATCTGGTGCTCTGATGATGATAATGATCATCATCGTCATCATTTAATGTCCGCTTTCCATGCTAGCATGGGTTGGACGATTTGACTGGGGACTGGTGAACCAGGTGGCTACACCAGGCCCCAATCTGATTTGGCAGAGTTTCTACAGCTGGATGAAACTCTGAAAATCAGATTGGAGCCTGGTGTAGCCACCTGGTGATGCCAATTTTTAACTTAGGTACAGGGCCACAATATGGGTGAAAAAACAGATGTGAAAAATGCCTCCAGTTCTTGACAGCTGCTTTATTTCTAACTGAACACCAATCCAGAAGAATGAATCTTAAATTCAACTTCACCAGGATTTGAGCCAAAATGTAAAAGAGGATTTATCTGGCATTCTACCAATTCTTGCTAACATAACCACAAAGCCACAAATTAGTAAATTATTAAATTGACCCAGTATGTTATTTCTACTTTCTTCATTGAACCAGGACGGATGGAACTTCAGGTCGATCCTGACAGGATTTGAATAAAGCTCAGGAAAACAAATGACACAAGACACTTTGCCGTATGTTTCACCAATTCTGCCCTTCCAGCACTCCATTATCCACTGAGACTCCAATATATAAGCATAATTATTTCTACACTAAGCACAAGGTCTTAAAATTTTTGGGGAAAAGGGGATTGTTGATTACATCGACCCCAGTGCATAAGTGGTACTTATTTCATTGACCATGAAAGGTTGAAAGTCAACCTTGATGGAATTTGAACTCAGAACGTAGTGGCAGACAAAGTACCGCAAAGCATTTTGCCTGGCGTGCTAACGATTCTGCCAGCTCACCACCCTAATATATAAGCATAATGCCACAAGGTTGCAGTCACCTTAAATGGCCTCAGTATATTACCGGTATTTTCTTCGATGTCCTCAGAAGGATGGAAGGCAATGTCAACTCTCTTCCCCACCTCCTTGACTGAATTTCATTGCAGAACTTAATGGTATTTCACTTGATACCTCTCTAACACTTTACTGACCTCTCACACTGTAATAATAATAATTCTTATGCACAAGGCTTTAGATTTGGGGGTGATGGAATAGTAAGTTACATCCATCCCAATAAGAAGTTTTTTTTTTTTTTTTTTTTTGCCCTGCCCCCAGGATGAAAGGTAAATGGAATTTGAACTCAGAACACAAATAGATGTAATTAACACATTGTAGCTTGTTTTCCCTGCTACTGAGTCAAAGAATAATGGTTTCCAACATAGATAGAGGTTTAGAAAATGGGAAAGAATAATTAGACGATTGAATCAACCCAAGTATTTCACTGGTACTTCATTTTATAAAATGCAGAACAAATGACAAGCAAAGTTGAGTTTGGTGTAATTTGAATTCAGAATGAGAAAAAGCGAGATGAAATGCCGTAGGGCATTACATTTGGCACTCTAACGAGCCTCCCTATCCACTATCATAATAACAGTGTTTAATTTAGGGATAAGGCCAGACATTTTGAAGGGATGTAGCCATCTGGTTCACCAGTCCTCAGTCAAATCGTCCAACCCATGCTAGCATGGAAAGCGGACGTTAAACAATGATGATGAAGTTAAGGAACACCTTTGACTCTACTACTGAACTGATACTTTATTTTTATTGACCCCCAGAGGAATGTTGATGCTGGTAAGATTGGGATTCAGAAACAGAATAAAGAACAGAAATATATCTCACAAGGCATTTCGTCCAACCTTCTTCCAATTCTGCCAATCCCTAGCTTTCATTTCGAATTTAGACACAAAACCAGCAATTAGAAGGAAGAGAGCAGTTGATTACATTGACTGCCTCCTCCAGTAATTGTACGGTATTATATCAACCCCAGAGGAATAAAAATTGAAGTCTAACTCAGTGGGGTTTGAATTCAGAATATAAAGAATCAGAGGAAATATCACTGCATTCTTTATGACACTAATGATTCTACCAACCCCCACCCTAAGCTTAAGAATAATTATTTCTGATTTAAGTACAAGGCCAGCAATTCTAAGAGGAAGAAGTTAATTAACACCACCAAGCCCAGTACTTAACTATTTTCTCAATTCCAGAAGCAAAGCTGACATCAGTGCTGTTTAAACTCAGAAAAGAGCAGCAGCAGCAGCAGCAATAATAATAATAATAATAATAATAATAATAATAATAATGATGATGATGATGATGATGATGATGATTTTGGCAGAAGGCCAGTAAGTTCAGAAGAGGGAAGGGTTAAGTCGATTAGATCAATCCCAGTGCTCAACTGGTATTTATTTTGTGGACCCCGAAAGGATGAAAGGCAAAGTCGACCTCAGCAGAATTTGAACCCAGAACATGAAGATGGACAAAATGCCGCTAAGCATTTTTTCCTTGCATGCTAACAATTCTGCCAGCTCATTGCCTTATAATTATAATAATAATAATAATAATAATAATAATAATAATAACACCTTTCTAATTTTGGTACAAGGCTAGCAATTTTGAGAGGAGGGGGCAAGTTGATTACATCAACCACCCCAGTATTTGATTGGTACCTTATATTATCAAACTTGAGAGGATGAAAGGCAAAGTTGACCTCGGCAGTATTTGAGCTCAGAATTTAGGTACAGAGCCAGTAGTTTTGAGAGAAGTTGATAACACTGATCCTTAATAGTTTGACTCTTATCAATTTTATCAATGCTGAAAGGAAAAAAAGGTTAACTGTGGTGGGATTTTAACCCAGATATAAAAACTGGAATATCACAAGTCATTTTATCTGGTGCTCTAATGATTCTGCTAGTCTACCACCGTATACGATGATAATGATGATGATGATGATCATCATCATCATCATTATTATAATAACACAAAGAAGAAAAAGAAAAATTTCTTAACACTAAGAGACTATTTCTGCATATTTTTTAGAGGAGAAGGGTTTCGATGTTATGCAAATACTTGCACATGGGATCACTCACACACACACAAAAACAAACAATACTACAACTAATAATAATAATAATAATAATAATAATAATAATGATAATAATAAAATGAATAATAATAATTGTTTGAAATTTTTAGCACAAAGCCGGAAATTTTGAAAGGAGGGGCAAGTCCATTTACGCTGACCCCCAGCCCTTGACTGGTAATTTATTTTATTGGCCCTGAAACGATGAAAGTCAAAGTCGACCTCAGCAGGGTTTGAACTCAAACTGTAAAGAGCCAAAAGAAATGCCACTAAGCATTTTGTCTGACACACTTAACAATTCTGCTTAAACAATGATGATGATGATAATAATAATAATAATAATAATTCTTTCTACTGTGGGCCTCAAGGCCTGAAATTTTTGGGGAAAGAGGGGCAAGTTGATTACATCGATTCCAGTGTGCAGCTGGAGCTTATTTTATTGACCCCCAAAAGGATGAAAGGCAAGGTAGAATTTGAACCCAAAACATGAAGCTTGAAGAAATGCTAAGCATTTTGTCCCAAATATTAACGATTCTGCCAGCCCGCTGCCTAATAATAATAATAATAATAATAATAATAATAATAATAGGAGGGTATTGTAGTTCGCTTGAAGCATTGTGTATTGTTTGTAAAGAATAAAAAGTTTAGGAAGGTATAACAATGCACTATAGAACAAAAAATGGACTATATACCTGTTGTAACTTGGTAAACTATAGTCCGATGATATTTCGGAATTAGAATTCCTTCTTCAGATCTTATTTGCTGACGTCTCTGCTATAAACTCCAGCAAATAAGATCTGAAGAAGGAATTCTAATTCCGAAATATCATCGGACTATAGTTTACCAAGTTACAACAGGTATATAGTCCATTTTTTGTTCTATAGTTCATTGTTATACCTTCCTAAACTTTTTATTCTTAATAATAATAATAATAATAATACTTTCTCCATTAGGCACAGAGCCTGAAATCTTTTATACAGGGTGGGGAGGCTAGTCGATTATATTATTTTATCGAGCCTAAAAGGATGAAAGGCAAAGTTGACCTCGGTGGAATTTGAACTCAAAACATAAAACCAGAAGAAATGCTAATAAGAATTTTGTCCGGCACACTAATGATTCTGTCAGCTTGCCATCTTTAATAATCCTTTCTACTACTAAAGGCAAAAGACCTGAAATTCTGGGGGGGGGGAGACAAGTCGATTTCATTGAACCCCCCCCCCCCCCAAGTGTTTCACTGGTGCCTAATTTATCAACCCTGAAAGGATGAAAGGTAAAGTCTACCTCGGCGGAATCTGAACTCAGAATGTAAAGACAGATGAAATGCCGCTAAGCATTCCATATTTCATCCGACATGCTTAAGATTCTGCTGTGTTGCCACCTTAATAATAATAACAATAATAATAAAGAAGAAAACAAAAAAACAAAATAAGCAAAAAAATGTTATCAAAATATCGGAACTTTTCATTTCATTTCTTTCTTTCTTTCATGCCCCCTAAAAACAAAACAAAAAAAACAATAAATCGTGTAAAAACATCAAATAGATATTAATGTTCTGTTGTTTTGTCAAAATAAAAATTAAAAAAAAAGAAGACATTTTGTTTTTGTTTCTTTTTAAATCAGCAGAAATATTTTTTTCCTTAAAAATCAAGGAAAAAAAAAAGTCGTCCATCAGTTCCAATTTGGTTCCTTTACCATTCTTTTTTTATAAGGAGGATAGGTTGGGATGGGGGCAGTGTAGGGCTCAATATTTTAATTAGTTTTTTTTAAAGTTTTTTTTTTAAGGATTTTAATGTATATTGCAAACTGAAGAGGATTCACCATACTGTGAGACTTAGCTGTTACTGCAGGGGGAAGGAGGGGACAAGAAGGGGGGGTCTGAGTAAAGGAGAGAGAGACGAAGAGGGAAAGAAAGGAAAAATGAATGAACTGGGAAGTTGGAAGTGGAAGGAAAGGAAAAAAAAACAAAGAAAAATTAAAATAAATTACAAGTAAAAAAACAATGAATTAATTTCTTGTGCAAACCACCGAGAGAACAGACGGGACAAGTTTGCTTTTAGCTTCATTTTTTTTTCTTTCCTGTTCCATTATTGTCATTTTTTTCTTTAATTCTTGTGTATCGTACTGACCAAATTTTAGAATTTTTTTTTTTTTTTTGTTCAATGGATTAACTCATTTTTAATTACCAATACTCTTCCACGCATAGACGCCAACACTGATAAGAACACCGGCTATTAAAACGCCAAAGGCTTGCCTCTTTGGGGTGCCAAAATATTCCACAATGGCTTCCTGTAAATACAAAGAAAATGTAAATTAATCACTGGTTTCAAATTTTGGGGAGAGGGGCTAAGTTGTCAGTTAATCGACCCCAGTGCTCAACTGATACTTATTCTATCAACCCTGAAAGAATGAAAGGTAATGTTGACCTTAGTGGAATTAGAACTCAGAACATAACAAATATCAGGGAACTAATTGTCTCTCCCTAACCGAATTTTACCAAAAATTCTCAAATATTTACTCACCCATCCACCTCGAGATAGAATCCAATCAGCAAGATTGTCTACTATAAAATTAATAACTAAGTTGATGATGGCTCGGATTAAAGGAATCCGGTCCAATGCCTGAAATATATAAAAGGAAAAGATTTTGACATTCAGCATGAGAAACAAACAAAAAAAACATAACAAAAACAATCCCTTCTACCATAGGCACAAAGCCTGAAATTTGGGGGGTGGGGAGAATGGGGCTAGTTGGCTACAACAACCCCTACTTAATTTATCGACCCCAAAAGGATAAAAGGCAAAGTTGACTTCCAAGCAATTTGAATTCAGAACATTAAGAGGGACAAAATGCTGCTAAGCGTTTTGGCCAGTCTGCTAGTGACTCTACCAGTTCACTGCCCTCGAAACAAAAACTAAATAATAATCATTATTATCTGTGATATAGGCTAGTAATTTATGGACGAGGAAAGGAAGTTAGTTTCCAGTGACCCCCACCAATACTGAACTAGCACTTCATTTTATCAACCCTGAAAGGAAGAAAAACAAAGTCAACTTCAGTAGGATATGAACTCAGAACATGAAGAGGCAGAAGAAATACCACAAGGCATTGTGGTATTGTCCAAAGTTCTAATGATTTTGCCAGCTCACCACCTTAATATTAATAATAATCCTTTCTGCTATAGGCGCAAGGCCTGGAATTTGTGGATACTCAATCACATTGATCCCAGTACTAAACTGGTACTTATTTTATCAACCCTGAAAGGATGAAAGGCAAAGTCATAATAATAATAATAATAATAATGATAATAATAATAATAATAAATGATGGTTCCAAATTTTGCCACAAGGGCAGCAATTTTGGGGGAGGAGATGAGTCAATTACATTGACCCCAGTAATCAACTGCTACTTATTTTATCGACCCCCTAAAGGACGAAAGGTAAAGTCAACCTCTGTGGAATTTGAACTCAGACATAGTGATAGGCAAAATACCACTAAGCATTTCATTCAGAGCACTAACGGTTCTGCAAGCCCGCCGTCGCCGCCACCAACGACAATAATAGTTTCAAATTTTGGCACAAGGCCAGCAAATTCTGGGGCAGATGTAAGTTGATTGCATTGACCTTCCAGTGCTAAACTGGTAGTTATTTTATTGATCTCAAAAGGATGAAAGGCAAAGTCGACTTCAGACTTCAGGCTAGAGGGATTCCAAGAAGCAGACCAGTCTGGAAAAGAAGGATTTGCAAGCATAAGGACCCTTTAAGCTTAAAAGATCCTTCTAATATTGCGGTGCAGAGACAAACAGATGCATGTGTATATTTGCAAGTTTTCCCAGAATGATGGAATTGATGCAGCTACCAATAACTGACCCTCTGCCAAATGGAGCAGAAAGAAAACAAAAAGAAGAAAAAAAAACTATAAAGCAGTTGTTAGAACTCACCTTGATGGCCATTTTGTAGGCAAAGTAAAAGAACCGAACCACTATATCCCAAGTAAGGTTTACAGAGACAATAGCACTGGCAACATTGAGAAATGTATTGGGAATATCTTCAGGCTCTATTCTTGATACCAAACTGTAAGAGAATAACGGAAAGTCAGGATTAAATCAGACATTAGAAAATGTATTCCTTAACATAATCATTATTTAATGTCCACTTTTCCATACTTGCATGGGTCACACAGAAATTACGAAGCAGATTTTTGTACGACAGCTGGATGCCACTCCTGTCACCAACACTCACCCAGTTCCAAGTAAGATTACATTGGGTTATCTGGAAAGTTCATGCCGATTTATAGTAGCTTACCTTTCGACTTATTTGCTATGAAACCACCTCAATTCTGGGAAGAGGGTATTTTCAAGTTAAAGGAAAGATGGAAACGCATTGTGCAACAAAATGGTTCATATTTGGTTGATTAAAAATGTAATGGCAAGTATTTATTGACCTTTTTCTTTCATTTAAAAATCGGCATGAACTTTCCGGACAACCCAATATTTTTCCATAGTTAAACATGTTTTTCATGAAAATGACAGCAATACTTACTTGCTATCATCACATAATGTCAAAATAAGTGCACACACACATACGCATTGTCATACATATACTGGCATTCATTGATATTTTATACTTCAACAAGGATTGTCTTCAACAGAAAGCACCTCCATCATACTTGGTTCTTAGATCTAAATGCAAAGTAGCTTTTCATTTACATCAGCGAGATCAGTAGTTCCCAAACTTTTGCAGGCTGCTGCCCCCTTGGCATCCAGGACATATTCCTAGTGCCCCCTTCACCCTCCCCACCACAAATATAGACCACTTTCTGCAGCAAATTCAAAACAACTGTATTTCACAAATAGAACTTAAACCTAATTAACCTATTAAAATATATTTTTTTTTTACATCTATCACCCCATCTTGGCCGCCCCATTATCATTCTACTTTTCTTCAATGACCCCCTGGATCTTTCCACCACCCACAAGGGGGCAGTACAGCCCACTTTGGGAACCACTGAGCTAGATGAACAGCACAGAAGTATAATAATAAGAGGCTTAGTGTAAAGACATCCCCTTGCTTCACACCACTTTTGACCTCAAATGATGGTGATGCTGACCCATTTGATAACAATGAACTCTATGTTGTCATGAAGAGAGCAAATGATAGCGAGGAAATTCTTCAGAGATATGATTCATGAATTCGATGTGATGATTCCTCTCTCATGGGTATCTCTCTATGGGAACCTAAGCTGACGAAGAGAAAGAATACAGGTGACAGATAAAGAAATAACTATCAGGTATGGACGTTTGCTGCAGATTACTATTTACTCTTGTACCTGTATTTCAAAGGGTCAGCCTTGTCACACTGTGTCACGCTGAATATCCCCGAGAACTATGTTAAGAGTACACGTGTCTGTGGAGTGCTCAGCCACTTACACGTTAATTTCACGAGCAAGCTGTTCCGTTGATTGGATCAACTGGAACCCTCGTCGTCGTAAGTGACGGAGTGCCAACCAACAACAACAACTATTTACTCTAATGAAGAAAAAGAAAAAAAGGGAAAGGCCAAAAGGAGGGGATAAACGACAAAAAAAATGTGTAATGGGGAGCATCATCCTGAAAACAATAATGAAGACAGGGACAAAGAAAAAGGTGAATTGAAATTCAGTATCCTACATAGGAATGTTGTTGTTGTTGTTGGCACTCCGTCGCTTACAACGTCGAGAGTTCCAGTTGATCCGATCAACGGAACAGCCTGCTCGTGAAATTAATGTGCAAGTGGCTGAGCACTCCACAGACACGTGTACCCTTAACGTAGTTCTCGGGGATATTCAGCGTGACACAGTGTGACAAGGCTGAGCCTTTGAATTACAGGCACAACAGAAACAGGAAGTAAGAGCGAGAGAAAGTTGTGGTGAGAGAGTACAGCAGGGTTCGCCACCATCCCCTGCCGGAGCCTCGTGGAGCTTTAGGTGTTTTGGCTCAATAAACACTCACAACGCCCAGTCTGGGAATCGAAACCGCGATCCTATGACCGCGAGTCCGCTGCCCTAACCACTGGGCCATTGCGCCTCCACCTACATAGGAATAACCAGTGCCTTATTAACACAATGACATATTTTTGCGGTAAGTACTGTGCTTGGAAGTACA
Organism: Octopus bimaculoides; assembly: GCF_046866305.1. Classification (NCBI taxonomy): domain Eukaryota; kingdom Metazoa; phylum Mollusca; class Cephalopoda; order Octopoda; family Octopodidae; genus Octopus; species Octopus bimaculoides. The sequence continues at coordinate 16,071,455 of NC_142938.1, forward strand.
AATCAATGAAAAGCAATTAAGTTCACACTATAAGAGATAATTCATGCAGAAAATGTTAATGAGTACCTTTTATTCCACCAGACAGTAGTGCAAATAGTGGCAGGTGGGTAGAGACAATGATGGGGTGTTGTAACATGACCTGACAAGTGATTTCTCACTCATATGTGGGTGAGAATCCTAGATGTTTTCCAGATATTGTCTTCCCTTTTTTTTTTATTGTTTACAGTATATTTTGTTTTAGTTTTAATCTTATCGTTTATTTTTTACTTGTTTCAGTCATTTGACTGTGGCCATGCTGGGACATCACCTTGAAAGGTTCAGTCGAACAAATTAACCCCAAGACTTATGATTGCTATTTTTAAGCCTAGTAATTATTCTATTGGTCTTTTTCGCTGAACCGCTAAATTACAGGGACGTAAACACACCACCACTGGTTGTCAAGCAAAGGTGGGGGACAAACACAGACACACACACACACACACATAGATATATGCAAATATACTACAGGCTTCTTTGAATTTCTGTCAACTAAATCTACTCACAAGGCTTTGGTCAGCCTGAGGCTATAAGTAGAAGACACTAGCCCAAGGTGCTACACAGTGAGACTGAACCCGGAACCATGTGATTGAAAAGTTTATCCTCTCTTTTTTTTTTTTAAATTTATTTCTGCATAATTACTTGAGTTCTTATTAATTTTAAAAGTTGTCTCCACTTCGATTACATAACATCTTTCACTTCTCTCATTTCTGCGTAAATTTTTTTCCTCTGACTCCACGCATATCTTTGCAAACCCCTTGATTAACATTCTTCATGTTTATTGTGTATCTCTGTGAGCTCTCGTGGCTAATGAAGAAAAGATAATTATTACTATTACTGGTACAATTAATAGAGTTAAAGGACTACCAGGAAAAAAGAAAACGGGACAGTGAAAGGATAACCCACATTACAGTAGTACAAGCAGCTGTTATACACACGCACATTCCAAACTACATGGAAAAATTAGGCCAGTCAAGTGATAAGCAAGCTTGACTCACCAAAACGATAAAATCTCTTTTTTGTTTGTTTGTTTTCTATTCCCCTTTTGCTCCCATCCAATAATTTCAATGAACATAAGAAAGTGGCCCTGACTATTGCAGGCCTTCCATCCTTACTAGTGAGACCGATGTCCAGTCTAAACATCTGCAGTATAAAAACTGATAGGTTTTGGATGAAAACATGAATCTAGTTTGAATGCATAGAGGAGAGTGAACTCATCTTAAAAGGTCATTAGAAGGACCAGGCATTTTGACGTTAGATTGGGTGGTTTGTTAAACCTTTTAAATACAGTAATCATTATCATTATTAGAAATTAACATTGCAGTATTCATCTCAATTTCATACACATCATCATTATTATTATTATTATTATTATTATTATTATTATTATTATCATCATCATTATTATTATTATTAAGGCAGCAAGCTGGCAGAATCATTAGCACACTGGGCAAAATGCTTGGCAGTATTTCATCCATCTTCATGTTCCGAGTTCAAATTCTGTTGAGGTCAGCTTTGCCTTTCGTTCTTTGTTTGACCATGGACAAGATATCTCAAGAACTGCTGGATGGATTTGGATGAAACTTTCAGGAATGTTTGGCTTTGTGACTGGCATGGTCTCATTAGATTTTGCGATCGATCCAGTACCAAACAAGGATTCTGGATTATTTTTCTGATTTTTTTTTTTACTTTACATGTACATGTAAAGTTTTACATAGTTCTCTTGTACATGCACACACATACACTCACACATTTTCAGCATTGAACATTACCATCCCATTTCCATTGTACACACACATGCACACAAAGATACTTCTCTTTTACACACACACATATACTCACACTTCAAATGCTGTTTATCGGCTTTTTCACTCCTTTCTTCGTTATTCATCTATCACCCCTTCCTTTCCCATTCATATGATGCTCTCTTTGCCACTTCATCTCTCTCTCAGTCATGGCTATTACTCTCACTACTTCTCCTTCACTGTATTAGTATTTCATCTCCTCTCCCTCAGTATATATGTATATATTTAGATTATTTTTCTGTTTGAGAGAAGTCAGGTTCATTTTTAGTATTCTCGTTTGTGAGAGCAGCCCTGTTTATTTCAGATATTCTCATTTTAAAAATCATCTCCGGCTAATCGTTGAGAGGACATTGGTGTTGCCTAGGCAGAGGTTTGTGCTCTTGTCATCGTCAGCGTCATCATCATCATTATTATTCAGGAAGCAAGCTGGCAGCACTGTTTGCAGTTCAGACAAAATGCTTAGTAGCCATTTCATTGGACTCTGATTTCTGAGTTCAAATTCCACTGAGGTCAACTTTTCCTTTCATCCTATCAATAAAATGAAGTACCCTTCAGGATGTGGGGCTGATGTAATCAACCACCAACCCTTTTCCCAAATTTTAGGCCTTGAGTCGTCGTCGTCGTCGTCGTTTAACGTCCGCTTTCCCTGCTAGCATGGGTTGGACGATTTGACTGAGGACTGGTGAAACCAGATGGCTACACCAGGCTCCAATCTGATTTGGCCGAGTTTCTACAGTTGGATGCCCTTCCTAACGCCAACCACTCAGAGAGTGTAGTGGGTGCTTTTACGTGTCACCGGCACGCAGGCCAGTCAGGCGGTACTGGCAACGGCCACGCTCATCTTGCTCGAAAAACCTCATGTGTCACCCGCACATGAGGTTTTTTGAGCGAGTGAGTGTAGATTAGAAACAATCAGTCACATTAGTATTGAAAGGGTAGTGTATTGGCAGAACCAGTACAGTGAAGGACAACCTATGCCTTGCAGTAGTTCATCAGGTACTTTGCATTATGAGTTCATATCCCACTGATGCTGATATAAAGCAAATGGCAGATTTAACCCTGTGTCAGTGTAATTGTGTCCGCACTCAAAATGCATGTCGTTATTATTGATGGTTGGATTGAATGCAATACAGAACTTAGTTTGTTCATGTACATTTAAAAATTAATTACTATTTATTCCCTCCAGAGAGAGAGTGGGAAAGAAAGAGAGAGGTAAAGAGAGATACAGTTAAAGGAGAGAGGAAGAAAGAGAAAAAAGGGTAGCTAGAAAGACAAAAGAGCAAAAAAAGAGAAGTAGAGATAAGAAAGACAGCTGGAGAGAAAGTGAAAATCAGAGAGACACAGAGAAATGAACTAGACAATGAGAGAGAGAGAGAGAGAATAGAGAGAGAGAGAGAGAGAGAGAGGAGAGAGAGAATAGAGAGAGAGAGAGAGAGAGAGAGAGAGAGAATGGAGAGAGAGGATAGAGAATAGAGAGAGAATAGAGAGAGAGAGAAAATAGAGAGAGAGAGAATAGAAGAGAGAGAGAAAATAGAGAGAGAGAATAGAGAGAGAGAGAGAGAGAGAGAGTAGAGAGAGAGAGAGTAGAGAGAGAGAATAGAGAGAGAGAGAATAAAGAGAGAGAGAGAATAAAGAGAGAGAGAGAATAAAGAGACAGGCAGATAGACAGATAGATAGACGGAAAGAGCAAGAGAGAGCCTAGAAGATATAGGATGAGAGATGTGGGCTAGAGAGCAAATGAGATATGAGAGTGAGAGAGAGAAAAAGAGATAGAGACAAACAGACAAATACTACTGAAGTGAGTCACTTACTCTTGCAGTCTTTGGTCTCCATCTAATTCGTCACCAATACACCGTAGAGCACGTCCTATTTCTTCTAGCTGAGACATCGGTGGACCTGGATCAAAATACAAACACATTGCACTGGTTAGAACCGGGCAATGGTCACTGCTATCTAACAATGGATAAAAACCTTAAAGGAAGTTCTATTGACTATGTGTTGATGTATTTAATGCAAGGAACATTAAAAAAAGAATTCTAATTAGGAATAATGTGGTAACAAAAAGTCAACATTGGATCAATGACTAATACTTTAATAACATTTCAGCAAGTGTGGGAGACAACTCTCGACATGTTTTGGTCTTATTAGTCCTCATCAGCAAAAGCATAGATTTTACTGAACTTGATGAAGTAGCAATGATAGAACCATAAAGTAGTAGACACTTAATGTTTTTATCCTTATTCTTTAGCCCTGAGTTAGCACTGGCTGAGCAGACCTATGATTAAATGCCACTATCCTAATCTCCTTCTAAGCACTATACATCTAGGACTACATTATCCAATTTTTATCTTCCTTTTCAGTACAGTTAGGGTTATTTGAATGAGATTTGACAGCAATTTCCAGCAGGGTGAGTGACCACTTAAAAGTTTGGATTAGCTAATTACGCAATATATTGAAAAATATTTGATAAATTTACTTTTTAATAAGTTGCTGATTACTTCAACTTTAACTCAGCAAACTTATGATCAAAAGCATTCCAACCATGGCCATCCTTTTAAGTGGTTTTAGGCCTATATTATCTATGTGGTTGATGCCTGATCAATGTTTGTAGAAACAGCATGAGATAAGTAGCAATCCAATAATACTATATATGTGTATATTATAAGCTTTCCCAGAGTGATGAAATCAACTTGTATAGATGGGTGGCTGCAAAAGAAAAAAACATGAAACAAGGAGCAAGTACAAGAAGCAAGTTAATGCTGAGTTATGACTGAATAGATAGTGACTTACCTGTTGGTGTGTCTGGTTCGATGAGGTTGGACTCTTGCAGAGGATTTTCAAAGCCTTCATTTTCCATTCTGTCATGGATGAACTGGTTCAGCAAACACCGCGCCTGGTTGCCCACGTCATCTCTGTTTAAGTTTTTCCTGGGCGGTTCTGCAGAAATAAAATAAAATAAAATAATTGAAGGGCAATGGTCATACAACAAATAACATAAGAAGAAGCAAAAAGAAGTGAAAATTTCAGTTCTACAGAGGAACCAATGGCAGAAAAAAACAAAACAAAACAAAACCCTCTCTCAATATATTTCAAACCTATTTACAATGAATATATACACACATAGTCAGTAGCTGTGTGGTTAGGAAGTTTGTTTCCATATCATGAGGTTTGAGGTTCAGCCCCATTGTGTGGAACACTAGGCAATTGTTGTTCTACTATACCTCAGGTTGACCCAAACCTTCCAGATGGATTTGGCAGACAGAAACTGAAAGAGAGTGTGTGTGTGTTATCATTATTGTAATGCCCTCTTTTCCATGCTTGCATGGTTCAGGTGGAGTTGAGGTGGATTTTCTACAGCTGGATGCCCTTCCTGTCACCAACACTTATTTGTTTCTGTTATGTCTCAATGCTACTGCTATCTAGCACCTTCAGATTATCTCTACTCAACCACTACACAACTGCTACTCGACTGCTACTCAACACTCTACCACAGTCAGACTACCTCTATTTATGTCTTGGGAGATCCTACTTTTTCGCCTGGGTGCGACGACACAACAGTTATTTCCTCATGGCCAGACAAGTTTCTGCAGAATAATGGAAATGAATGGTATTCATTGACAACAGTCATGTGATATCATGACAAGGAGAGAGAAACACACACACACACCTGACTGTGTATATTACTCTTTTACTTGTTTCAGTCATTTTACTGCGGCCATGCTGGAGCACCGCCTTTAGTCGAGAAAATCGACCCCAGGACTTATTCTTTGAAAGCTTAGTACTTATTCTATCGGTCTCTTTTTGCCGAACCGCTAAGTTACGGGGACGTAAACACACCAGCATCGGTTGTCAAGCAATGGTGGGGGGACAAACACAGACACACATACATATATACATATATATATATATATATATATATATATATATATATATATATATATACATATATACGACGGGCTTCTTTCAGTTTCCGTCCACCAAATCCACTCACAAGGCTTTGGTCGGCCCGAGGCCATAGTAGAAGACACTTGCCCAAGGTGCCATGCAGTGGGACTGAAATTGGAACCATGTGGTTGGGAAGCAAGGTTCTTACCACACAGCCACTCCTGCGCCCTATGTTTGTATTTCCTTGTCCTGACTTTGCACAATAGTTGTAAATGTGTGTCACTGTCACACAAGCACTACCATTCATTTTCAGTACTTTATGTAAATGTGTTTGGCTATGGAGGTATTTAACCTTGCTTGGAAACAGGTGTGGCTTGGTAACAAGAAGCATATCTAGCCATAGAAAAATCTGTCTCTATAAACAATAAACATGTAGATGATGATGATACAGTATGTTTCGCAATCATGTGATTTCATGTCCTGTTCAACAGCATAACATCTTAACTATTTTCTGATCAAATTTCTATTGAAACGATTTTTAAAATAACACCAACATTAGTAAAATAAAATAGTCATTATTGATATGCTTTTTGGTACAAAAGTTAACATAAAAATTTTGACAAAAAAGGCTTAATTTAGATCCCTTTAACCCTTTCGTTACAATAGTTCTGACCAAAAACACTGCCTTTGTTTCAATTAATTTCAAAGATTATAAAAAATTTAGTAAAAATAATTGTCATTATCAATCTGATGATTAAGGCAGCAATCTGGCAGAATTGTTAGCATGCCAGGCAACATGCTTAGCAGCATTTTGTCCGTCTTTCTATATTCATCATCATCATCGTTTAACGTCCGCTTTCCATGCTAGCATGGGTTGGACGATTTGACTGAGGACTGGTGAACCAGATGGCTACACCAGGCTCCAATCTGATTTGGCAGAGTTTCTACAGCTGGATGCCCTTCCTAACGCCAACCACTCCGAGAGTGTAGTGGGTGCTTTTATGTGCCACCGGCACAAAGGCCAGTCAGGAGGTACTGGTAACGGCCACGCTCAAAATGGTGTATTTTACGTGCCACCTGCACAGGAGCCAGTCCAGCGGCACTGGCAACGATCTCACTCGAATGTCTTTTCACATGCCACTGGCACAAGTGCCAGGAAGGCGATGTTGGTAACAGTCACGCTCAAATGGTGCTCTGAGTTCAAATTCTTTCACAGTCTACTTTGTCTTTCATCCTTTCAGGGTCAATGAAGTAAGTACCAGTTATGTACTGGGGTTAATATAATTGACTAGCACCTCCCCTAAAATTTAAGACCTTGGGCCTATAGTAGAGAGGATTATTAATCTAATGATTGGAACATAAAATAACATGAAATTTAGATGAAAAGTGTTTTAGATCACAGCACAAGGGGCTGGTATTAAAACAGAAAGCTTGTATCATAGAACCAAGTGGCAAGGTTAGTACCGAGAGGGTTAAAACAGGAAAGTTTTGCAACACAGAACAGTGGACAGCCTTGGGCAGGTTTGTATCAACAAGGTTAAAAAAAAAGGAAGTCTGTATCACAAAACTAGAGAACTCTTTAGCATTTAAACTGGCCATAACCGGCCCAATATTCTATGTGCTTTATGCTAAAACTGACCAGATCCAACATCTCACACCTCCTCAGCAATATCATTCTAAAAATATACTGTCTCAACATCAATATCATGAAGCTACAAGATAATGCATGATTAATTCAAAACAACATGAATAAATAAGCATTATATTTGATGAAGTAAGCTGAATGTTAAAGGGTTAAGGCAGGTTTGTGTGAAGAGAGTTAAGCAGCTGTCTCCTGTCTTAATGCCTTGTAAATGAAGTTTGGTACAGACAGAATAGCAATCACGAAATATGGATATCGATATGCTAATAAAGTCATGTAAAATGATTCTGAACAAATATGTATCAGGCTTCATTAGAGTCTTTACAAATAAACATTTTGATGTAGGCCAAGAAATATTGATTTATGAAAGCTCCTATACAAATGTTTTTTAAAAGAGTTCTAAATTTTCAATTCAATACTAACTGAGTTGTGCGTATGAAGTTTATACCAATAGAAAGGGTACACAGTATAATTGTTTTGATTCATTTCAATTTGCTTTATTTCCATTTTGTGATAAACGCATTAAGTGATAACCACAGCTGTTTTATGCAATATATCCATATAGAAAAATTGATGTATAAACTTCAAAGAATATATCCTCAATATGAAGAGTTCAATTAATACATTGTTGTTAGACCAGAATACTTTATTATACTGCAATAAATCCAAGTGTGACCAACTTGGGTTTATATACATGATCAACTAAAACAATCTTTAAGAACAACATATTTTAGCATAAAAAGCATAAAATTGCATATAGAGTTCATACTTTAATTGTAGTCAACAGCTGTTTCATTATGATAAACACAATGAAATGTATAATAATCATCATCATCGTTTAACGTCCGCCCTCCATGCTAGCATGGGTTGGACGATTTGACTGAGGACTGGTGAAACCGGATGGCAACACCAGGCTCCAATCTAATTTGGCAGAGTTTCTACAGCTGGATGCCCTTCCTAACGCCAACCACTCAGAGAGTGTAGTGGGCGCTTTTACGTGTCACCCGCACAAAAACGGCCACGCTCGAAATGGTGTCTTTTATGTGCCACCCGCACAAGAGCCAGTCCAGGGGCACTGGCAACGATCTCGCTCGAAAACCCTACAAAGGTCAGTCAGGCGGTGTGTATATATATATATATATATATATATATATATATATATATATATATATATATATATATATATACATATATATATATATATATATGTCTGTACGTATTGTCGTCGTCGTTTAACGTCCGCTTTCCATGCTAGCATGGGTTGGACGATTTGACTGAGGACTGGTGAAATCAGATGGCTACACCAGGCTCCAATCTGATTTGGCAGTGTTTCTACAGTTGGATGCCCTTCCTAAAGCCAACCACTCAGAGAGTGTAGTGGGTGCTTTTATGTGTCACCCGCACGAAGGCCAGTCAGGCGGTACTGGCAAAGGCCACACTCATCTCGCTTGAGAAACCTCATGTGTCACCCGCACAAGAGCCAGCCCAGGGGCACCAGCAACGATCCCGCTCGAAGAAATTTCATGTGTCACCAGCACAAGAGCCAGTCCAGGGGGACTGGCAACGATCTCGCTCGAAAAACCTCATGCGTCACCCGCACAAGAGCCAGTCCAGGGGCACCGGCAACGATCCCGCTCGGAAGATTTTATGTGTCGCCCGCACATGAGCCAATCCACGGGCACTGGCAACGATCCCGCTCGAGAGACTTCATGTGTCACCCGCACAAGAGCCAGCCCAGGGGCACCAGCAACGATCCCGCCCGAAAGATTCCATGTGTCGCCCGCACACGAGCCAGCCCAGGGGCAAATTGTAAAACAGTGTTTACTCAAACCATCAAGAATATTATGCTATGTTAATCAGAAAAACATTACTGTTTATATAACAGAGGAGAATTTTACATGCTGCCTCTCTGCTGTTGCAAAACATTGACACTAAGGTGTGAAACTCAAACTTAAGTCTATCATTGTCATCATCATCATCATCATCGTTTAACGTCTGCTTTCCATGCTAGCATGTGTTGGACGAAGCCAGAAGGCTGCACCAGGCTCCAGTCTGATCTGGCAGAGTTTCTACAGCTGGATGCCCTTCCCAATGCCAACCACTCTGAGAGTGTAGTGGGTGCTTTTACGTGCCACCGGCACGAAGGCCAGGCAGGCAGTACTGGCAACGGCCACGCTCTAAATGGTGTATTTTATGTGCCACTTGCACAGGAGCCAGTCCAGCGGCACTGGCAACGATCTCGCTCGAATGTCTTTACAAGTGCCAGGAAGGCAACGCTGGGCACAAGTGTCATCACGATTTTGCTTTTGCTTGCCACGACAGGTCTTCGCAAGCCGAGTTTCATGTCCAATGAAGGAGACGACATTGGCATGGATGCCAGTCGTCGAATTTAGTTCGATTTCGATTGCCTCAACAGGTCTTTGCAGGCGGAGTTTAGTGTCCAATGAAGGAAAGGTACACATAGGTGGGCTGGCCACACTCCTGACAAAGGCCTTGGATTTAGGTCTCACTTGGCTTGCCAGGTCTTCTCATGCACAGCATATTTCCAAAGGTCTCGGTCAGAAGTCATCGCCTCGGTGATGCCCAAAGTTCAAAGGTCATATGTATATATATATATATATATATATATACATTCCAAGATTTTTAATCAAGACATCTATTTACACTTAAAGATTGTGCCTTTGCAATGCATTTTTAGTAAGATGGCCAGCAAGATAATCACCAGATGGAAGTGGATGAGTCTATTTTAAATTCTTGAAGAGGTGGCAATATTGTAGTCACCAGGTGAAAATGGGTGAGTCTATTTTTGATGCTCAGAGGGGATACTGTAGTTGGCTGGTGCATGCAGGCATATCAATTTTAGATACTGTAGTTTGTTACAATGTATTCCTGAATATTCTGTTAATTCTATTCTATTTCCTCTATATTCCCATCCATTTCAACAATGAATATACCAGTACTTGCTTATTGACTTAAAAATCAGCAAAGAGCTAATGGCAGAATTTGGCACCTTTACTGGTTTACAGGTAAGTGCTCTACCTGCATCACATTCTTGCATTCGACTTCCTCATTCTTATTTTGCAAAATAAAAAACTCAGATGGAATCCAAGCAGGAGCAACTATCACATCCTGCTGGTTATAAGCCATTGGTTACCGAATACACTAGAATACACAACAATAGAACTACTACTAGGCATTTTAGACCATCACCTACTGAAAGTGCCTTTTGTGTATGGCAAACAAAGAAAAAGTCAAGACTTTAGGATGAACAAAATACAATTTTTAAAAGGGGAATTATTAAATGATCAAAATTGGAAGAATAACCAAATTCTTAGACTATTGACAACAGAAATTCTGGGAGTGCTTTATCAACAATGACGGTTAATATTTTTGAAGTAAAGAAAATTGTACAGGATTTAAAAATAAACAGATTTTAAAGGTACAGCACGAGAATGTGAAAGATTTATGAAAAGACACAATTTACAATTGCATACAAGAACTAGAATTTCCCAGAAAATGTCCAAAGCTTGTGAAGATAAAATATTGGAATTTCACAAGTTTCATGATAGACGAAAAAGCAGAAAGGTTTTGAAATGGCACAAAATTGAAAACAAAGATGAAATTCCGCTCAATTTTGGTGGATCCAAAACTATCACAAAACAACTGGACATTAAAAACATATTATACAATCCTTCTGGCTTATAGAGCTTGTAGGAGTATGAGAGCATGTGTTGTAACAGTACATCACTGCATCCACCATTTGTTGGTGATTCACAACTCTTGGTAGATAACACCTTTGCATCACTCATGTAACAACACACATCTTTATCTGTTATTTGCTTCAACCATTAGACTGTGGCCATGCTGGGGCACCTCCGTGAAAAATTATCATCAAATGAATATCGTACCTGATATTCTTTTTTAAAGCCTGGGGGACAAACACCGACACAAGACACACATAGTTATATATCTTTTACTTGTTTCATATATATATATATATATATATATATATATATATATATACATCAAGGTGGTGACCCAGCATGGCCAGGCGGAGGTAAAGAATACGTACACCACCCGTTTTCGGCGTATCAATTTGCCTGTGGACCCCTTTTATTACTATTTTATTCTGGTGGAGCCCCACAACTATTCGATGTTTAAAAACTAGTTTTATAGATGCTTCTATCAAATTCCTATTTTGTTTTTCGCACATTAACTTGTATAGGTTGAACTACATAAAATGCTAGAGAAAGAAACTTAGCTGTCTCTTGCAATACATACCAATACATACACGTAAAGTAAAATTTGGGGGTGGGGCCCTTAAAATACTATTATGGATTTCCCATTTACTATTTTGTTGTGTACCCCCTCCCCCCAAATCTTAAATGGACCCTCAGGGGCTATATGGACCCCGGTCGAGAACCACTGCCCTAAACACCCGGTGTGCGTATTCTTTACCATCGCACATGGCCGAGTCTAATTACTGAAACAAGTAAAAGATTACGTGTGTGTGTGTGTGTGTACACACACACACATACACATACACGATGGGCTTCTTTCAGTTTCCGTCAACCAAATCTAATCACAAAGCTTCCGTCAGCCCAGAGCTATTAGAAAGCACTTGCCTAAATTGCTACGCATGTTACTTTTCGTTCTTCCTTTTTTTTTTTTTATGCATTTTACATTTCTTAACAATTATAGCCCAGCCACATCTGTAAGATATATTTTGTTGCTATGTAAGCGCGCGTGTGTATGTATGTGCGAGAGAGAGAGGGGAAGAGAGGGGGAAAGAGGAGAGAGAGCAAGAAAGAGTATGTGCGTGTGAAGGAGTGGGTGTTCATTTGAAGAGGTTTGTGTGAATGTATGTCTGCGGGCATATTTCTATTGAATATCATCTTGTAAATGATGCCTCAGCTATCAAGTGATCACAAAGTAATATCAACCTTTACTTGTTTAAAAAAACACACAAAAAGGTCAGAGAAAAAAACGATATTTTACTTTGTATTTATTGATTAAAAAAATGTGGATTTCCTACCTTGTGTAGATTTGATCATGGTGCAATGGACATTCAAGGAATACATAATATAAATAGGGAACTAGTTTGGATGATGTTGGATGAAGAAGAAAGCGATAATGATTGTGATGGTGGTAATGATGATGGATATTAATTATTCACTTGAAGACTGGGCCGTCTCCAAAAACAATTTCCTTCTCACAGCACATTACAGCTGATCTATTATTATTTTTTTTTTTTGTTTCGTCACGAATAAACAAACCAGTTTTTCTTTAAAATAAATTGTTTTTATTTTCAGTGTGCACTAAAAAAAAACGATGTCTTTTTACAATAATATCTCAATATTTTTTTTTTCTTTTCTTAAGCCATTGCTAGAGACTTTTTTTTTTCCACTTTTTACTTTCACTTCAATACACCACCAACTGATATGTTTTCACCCAAGTTTCACCTTTCAATATCCTTCAGGCAAGTCTTCTTCACATATTTTTATACTGCAGCCATGCTAGACATGATATTACAAGCTTACAGACAGGTCTTCTTCATATGAGATTTTACTTCACAGCCAAGCTAGACACTTTTACAAAAGTTCTTTCACTTCAACAAAGATCTAGCCAACATTTTGTTTGCTGGGATTTTTTTTTTCCTGTTTATTTTCCTTTTATACTTCAGTCAAGCGAATCAAGTTTCGGCAAGCTCTTTAAACTTTAACTACGCTACACGCAACTTTACTTCAACCAAGCAGCAGCAGCAACAAGACAACTTTGTGCATGCACGTTCCTTTCACTTTCAGACTTACTTCAGACAAGATTCAACCTGTTCTGTCTTCAGCCAAGCCACAGACACGTCTGAACAGATAACATCCCCGCACCAAGTTATAAACAAGTCTTGACACGTTCTGTTAAGGGGCTTGCACAGACTTGCACTATGCAAGGCCCCCCCCCCCCCACTTCCATAAAACACGTCTCAACATGGCTGTGCAAGCCTTCTTTCACTAAACAAGTCTCAACATGTTCTATGAATGCTGGGAACATGTCTGTGCAGGCTTTTGTTACTGCTTCAGCGTGCAGCTGAAGACAAGTTTCAACATGAAATTTTAAAATTCAAAGTTGTTTCGAAACAGGTTCCTGGCACATTAAGTCTAAAAAGTATATAAATGCATATAACGCCCGATATATATATATATATATATATATATATATATATATATATATATATATATATATATATATATATATATATAATACAAATAATAATGAGTATATGCATACCTACATCTACCTGTATATATAGATGCATATCTGGGTACAGGACGTTGCAAACAAAACGTAGACAAAAAAATAATAATAACTAGAGTATATATATATATATATATATATATATATATATATATATATATAAAATGGTATTTTTGCTGCAACTTGAATGTTTAGACCACAATGTAGTCTGCTGTGGCATGTTGAGTATACGACTACTTCACTGCTCCACTTCACATTTCTTCAGCAACTTATACGTAGCTAACTAACTACCATCAATACCACCAACTATATACCCTTACAGTTAACCCTACCACCACTCCTCGGCTATTGCTACCACCACTCTCACTACTACTACTACTACTTCTACCACCTCTATACCCGTTTCACTGTGACCATCATTATTCTGCCACCACTACCATTCCTCTCGCTGCTACCCCTACTACATATACCACTACTCTGCTCCAGTCACTGCTACCATCACTCCTCAGCTACCACTATCTCTGCAACTACTATCCCTATCACCACCAACACCATATTCACCATTGTAATTATTTTCTGCCACTACATTCATGACCAACTTCTACCATACTTTTGTGGTGAGTGGCCACGACTGAGTTGGTAGGCCCCAAAAGTATTTCCTATGATCTGACATGTTTTTCACAGAATATAGAAATGCCACCCTTCACCATTGGCCAACTAGTAGTTTTGTTTTATTATGAGGGTGATCTATATGCAAGATATGATGCAAACTGCACATTTTATATGTACTTATGTCTTGAGTAAGACATTAAACTACATCTGACAGTGAAGCTCCAATTATGAGTTTGTGTTTAGGGTAGTACAGAATTAACTTTTAATCACTACTATTTCCAGGTCCACTTTGATTCAGGGAGGTAGTGCCAGTCAAGTGCTTGAACATTAGATCAAAAACCAAAGGATATCCCTGTAGTTACGATATACAGGAGTTGGAGAAGGGCTGGCCCCTAGCCATTTATCACACAGGTTCTCCTATGTGTGGACATGCCTTGACATTGCATAAACTTGCATAAGTGTTAAACAGACCACCTGCCTCATGATTAAGCCCACAAGAGACAACAGAATAGACTGAACTGACAAATGACCAAAGGAAACAATTTTATCTTCCCCATCAAAAATTCAGAATTTTCAGGCTCTAGCATAGAGAGAGAGAGAGAGAGAGAGTGTGTGTTTTGGTTCCTTTTAGTCCATCATACAGCTATGCTTGTATGCCATTGTTATTTCTATCTGTGGACTAAATGGAGTATCTGTGATACTAAACTAAGAATGTTCATCTTTTGTTTTTCTTTCATAGCTATAAACATCAAAACATTGCATAGAGTGGGCAGAAGACCAAAGAGATTTATGGACACATTCCACTCATCTCTAGTGATATTGCTCAGTCCAGGGTAAGCTTTGCCGGTTACTGCGTTCATGCTGAACAACCTGATACCATATCAGATGATGTATTTTAGAGACTAGCGCACCCCAATAGAAGACACAGACTACTCATCTACACTGATGTTATTGGCAAAGACACACAACAGAAAATTGAGGACCTACCAAAGCTAGCCGGGGAACTGAGATTCCTAGCATGGCAGGCTATGACATCTTGGTTGCGGCCACTTGAAGCAGAATGTCTTCTATTTGTCTTGTAAGTGTTGCGGAGATGTTGTATACAAATCATATTTACATACGCTGTGCGCATGTGTGTGTGTGTGTGTGTGTGTGTATTATGTTTATATGTTTATGTTGTTGAATATGAAGGTTGTATTTGATATTTTCTCTCACTCTTCCTCTCTCTCTATGTTGTTTGTATCAAGCCAGACAGTGGATTTGGTAGGTGCTATTTTAAGTCTGTTGTTGTGGAGCCAAATTTCTGAAGTGATTTCTATCACGTTGGAGCAGTTTATTCAGCAGTATCTGAAGACTGATGGGAGGAAGTGAGCATGGTGTGATCTGCATATGAGGTTGTGTACATGCTTTCTGGAAATGGGGGATGGCTCCAGGACAGATAGCTGATGGCATTTGGCTGAACAGGTATTTCACCAGTGGACATTCAATCAAATCCATTAAGATTTGTGATTAAATTAAAGGTTGATATTTATAATAAATTTGCCATTTGCAATGGGTATGCAGCACACACCTAGCACACCTGGAATATATGCCCCTGGTGTCTGCCCACTTGAAGTTGAAAGTACATTTCTTAAAAAGAATCTCTTAGCAGTATAGGTGTGAAGCAAATGGTCACTCTCCGACCAGCCATAACAAAAGTTTATGAACACACACACACACGTCACAAATGTATTTTAACTAACCTAAAGTTCCTATATATATTCTTCAAGTGCCTTCTTACAATCCAGTATCAATCACTCCCACTCTTCCTCCTCCATCTCCCACTTTGTAATAAATAAAGAGCTTTACATAGAAATTATATTAGAAAGGCAGAACCAACAAGCATAACATCTGGAACCACTTTAGAGCATGGATTTATGATTCAAACATAATTGCAGCAACTTGTTATGGATATGAAAAATATCCATTCTCCTCATCATTATTAATGCTTATATATATAGATATATATAAATATAAATACTCTCTCTTTTTTACTCTTTTACTTGTTTCAGTCATTTGACAGCGGCCATGCTGGAGCACCACCTTTAGTCGAAGAAATCAACCCCAGGACTTATTCTTTGTAAGCCTAGTACTTATTCTATCGGTCACTGTTGCTGAACCTCTAAGTTACAGGGACGTAAACACAGACACACAAACATATACACACACACACATACATATATATATATATATATATATATATATACACGACGGGCTTCTTTCAGTTTCCGTCTACCAAATCCACTCACAAGGCTTTGGTTGGCCCAAAGCTATAGTAGAAGACACTTGCCCAAGGTGCCACGGAGTGGGGCTGAACCCGGAACCATGTGGTTGGTAAGCAACCTACTTACCACACGCCACTCCTGCACCTATATATATATATAAACAAATATACATGCATACATACTTGTAAAAAAAAATTACTTTCTCTCTTTATTCACCACTTTCTTTTTGGTGTCATTTTTCTAAATAATGATTATTCCACCACCACCACAACCACCACCGTCACACCTAGTATCATTTTCTCATGCAGGTGATAAAACGATTATGGATGTGGTAGTTATGGAATGAACTGAATTGACTTTAGAATATAAATAACTTTGACCTTAAAACAAGGAAGAGTTGAGAAGACATTTTTATGAAAAAATGATTTTCTGTCAACAGCTTATTAGTATTGTATTTTCTCTTGTTAGGCACAATGGCCCCGTGGTTAGGGCAGCGGACTCACGGTCGGAGGATTGTGGTTTCGAATCCCAGACCGGGCGTTGTGTGTGTTTATTGAGCAAAAACACCTAAAGCTCCATGAGGTTCCAGCAGGGAACAGTTATATACAGTTAAGTGAAGGCACATATATACAGTTATATACAGTCAAGTGAAGTTAAGTGATATGATTGATGTAGAATTATAATATAATCCTTTCTACTAAAGGCACAAGGCCTGAAATTTTGGAGGGAGGGGACTTGTCAATTATAACGACCCCAGTGTTTCACTGGTACTTAATTTATCGACCCCAAAATGATGAAAGGCAGAGACGACCTTGGCAGAATTTGAACTCAGAACATGAAGACAGATGAAAGACTGCTAAGCATTTTACCCAGTGTCCTAATGATTCTGCCACTCGCCACCTGTTATTTTTATTATTATTACACCTGTGTGTGCTTTGTTATTAAGGCTGGAAAACATTAACCTTGTTTATTGAAAATTTTGGATCCGGGTTTGCACCCGCTATGTATATTTTAGTCACACACTAATGTCCAGAAATAAATCTTTCAAAAATGATAGTATCTGTTTATTTTACTTGAGATGTCTGTGTACACATATCAGCAATTAATTTATTTGCAAATAGCAATCATTATATTATTCCTACTAATATTAGGAATCCCAAGACTTCATTAAGCTGATTGAACACATCAGGGAAAATTCTAAAGGACCTTTTAAAATTATGCATAGTGTGCAAACAAAATTTTCAAGTTGCTTCAATGAATTTATGAGGATGAATCCCACAATAATAATGTGTGGATGTGTTTGTATAGTTAGAAGCCTAACTGGTAGACTAAACAATATGTTGTTGGCATTCCGTGGCTTACGGACGTCGAGGGTTCCAGTTGATCCAATCAACAGAACAGCCTGCTCGTGAAATTAACATGCAAGTGGCTGAGCACTCCACAGACATGTGTACTCTTAACGTAGTTCTCGGGGATATTCAGTGTGACAAGGCTGACCCTTTGAATTACAGGCACAACAGAAACAGGAAGTAAGAGGGAGAGAAAGTTGTGCTGAAAGAGTACAGCAGGGTTCGCCACCATCCCTGCCAGAGCCTCGTGGAGCTTTAGGTGTTTTCGCTCAATAAACACTCACAACGCCCAGGTCTGGGAATCGAAACCGCGATCCTATGACCGCGAGTCCGCTGCCCTAACCACTGGGCCATTGCGCCTCCACAGACTAAACAATATACAATTCTCTTTATATACAATTTCTTTGTGCATGCATGTGTGTATTATGAGGGGTGGCATCTTTAGTAACTGACAGTTTCCTTTTCTCTCTTCCTGAATTTCTTAATTGCCTCTGTGTACATACATTAATACATATGTATATATTTACACATACATGCATATACACACATATTTACATGTATGTACAGAAAAATAAACATGAATATACATATAAATACACGTGTATATACATCATTTAAACATCTGTCTTTAATACTAGCAAGGGTCAGATGGTTTGACAGGATCTAACATGGTAGAGGACTCTATTGTGCTGCAATGTCTGTTTTGACATGGTTTCTCTGGCAGGAAGCCCTTCCTCATTAGGGTGTAACGAGTGCTATTTTCATGACATGAGTACTGGTGAAGTCACCAAGTAACTCACAAGACAAAGAAGAGACCCTTGACTGAGTAGGGTTGGTGTAGAAGGGGAAATGATATTATGCAAGATGGTGGGGAGCTAAAGTAATGATAGAAGGACAGGCACAAGTGTCTTGCAATAGAAAAGATACATGGTTACCCTACAGTAAATAAGAGTGAGCACCAGTAGCTGGAAAGAAGACGAGGGTGACAATGAGAAATCAGACCATATTGTTGAGATTCATGAACATGTGTAAAGGAGAGAATATAGACGAACCGAAAGGGTGTGCGGACACATTTCCATCATTGCTTTAACATCCACTTTTCAATGTTTGCATGGGTTAGATGGAATTTCTATAGCCAAATGCCCTTCCTGTCACTAACACTCACCTCTTTCCAAGGGAGATAATATTGTCCTATGCAGAGCCATATCCACAGATTACTGGAAATTAGGGAACACACACACACAAGGGAAAGGTTGATAGTGTTTTCAATGTTTTGGCTCTGTTACCTCCACCAGATTGTCTGACAAAAGTAACTGAGCCAAAACTTCAAAGTCACACACACACTATATATATATATATATATATATATATATATATATATATATATATATATATATATATATATATATATATATACTCTTTTACTTGTTTCAGTCATTTGACTGCGGCCATGCTGGAGCACCGCCTTTAGTCGAGCAAATCGACCCCAGGACTTATTCTATCGGTCTCTTTTACCAAACCGCTAAGTTATGGGGATGTAAACACACCAGCATCGGTTGTCAAGCGATGTTGGGGGGGACAAACACAGACACACAAACATACATATATATATATATATATATATATATATATATATATATATATATACATATATACAACGGGCTTCTTTCAGTTTCCATCTACCAAATCCACTCACAAGGCTTTGGTCGGCCCGAGGCTATAGTAGAAGACACTTGCCCAAGATGCCACGCAGTAGGACTGAACCCGGGACCATGTGGTTGGTAAGCAAGCTACTTACCACACAGCCCCCATGTAATTTGCACACCTGTATAATTTAAGCAGGTGATTTTCAGGATAAAATTTGTTAAAAAAACAGCTTCTACTCATGTAAAATTTCTGTTTAAAAGGTATCACATTGAAAGTTATTAAATTACAAAATGTTTGTGTTGTTTATGGCTCTGCGGAGTTGTGGTTATGCTTAATCAATCGAATTGTCCTTTATGTTTGAAGTTGATGCGGTCATCTGACAAAAATGGTTTCTTTGCAATGATGTAATGTTTTCATTAATAATCAATTAAGAAGTCGCTTGAAAAGGCCGTAATGAATTGACACCTGTATTATTGTTACTCATTTATATTTTATATATATATATATATATATATGAAAGAAGGTTTGAAAATGCACTTAATTTTAAAAATATTTATTTACTTAACCGGTTTCACTTTTTTAGAAAAAGATTATCAAAAGTCTTTGAGAATAATAAAAAATGTTAAAAAACAGTTTGAGTATTAAAATGCATATATACATTCTTTGATGATAAAATATATTTAAAGTATAAAGCTTTGTATGAACTTTGTAGTGTTACATACTGATTGTCACACATTCTCTGATATTAAGATGAAATTGTTAAAAACAGTGTATGAAAATACACATATGGAAAAATACATATACATATTCTTATACATATTCTTTGATAATCGAATAAAGTTGAGGAGGAACTGACCTGGCTTTTTTCTCTTGTGTATATTGAGGGTATATATATATATATATATATATATATATATATATATATATATATATATATATATATATATATATATATATATGCACATACATGCATACATACATAGATACATACATACATACAGAGACAGGTGTGTGCAGTACACAAGAATTATATATCAAATGAAATAGAAACTGTTTTTAGTATCATTAACCTTATGTTACTCTTTTTACTCTTTTACTCTTTTGTTTCAGTCATTTGACTGCGGCCATGCTGGAGGACCGCCTTTAGTCGAGAAAATCGACTCCCGGACTTATTTTTTATAAGCCTAGTACTTATTCTATCGGTCTCTTTTTGCCGAACCGCTAAGTTACTGGGACGTAAACACACCAGCATCGGTTGTCACGCGATGGTGGGGGGACAAACACAGACACACATACATACATATATATATATATATATATATATATATATATACGACGGGCTTCTTTCAGTTTCCGTCTACCAAATCCACTCACAAGGCTTAGGTCGGCCCGAGGCTAGACACTTGCCCAAGGTGCCACGCAGTAGGACTTAACCCCGAACCATGTGGTTGGTAAGCAAGTTACTTACCACACAGCCACTCCTTCGCCTATGTTGGTAATGTTTAACTAAAACGAAACCTATAATAATGATTAATGTACAAAAATAGCTTAGCTATTGATGTAATGAAATTAAATGACAGACAAAATTACACCTTTTTGAAATTTCCTTGACTGTTTACACATCATTAAGCCTTGTAACATGTATTTTAAGCTCTATGTCAAGGAAAATAGGCATTTCCATTCAAAAAATTTATTTTCAGAAAGCGCTTGAATAAATAATCTTATTTTTGTTTACTTTTCCGAAATGAATCAGATTTTTCTTTTCCTTTTATTAGATAAACATTTTTATTTTCAAGAATACTATTTATTAGTTAATTAGACGATGGTGCTGAGGAAACAAAGAAGAAAAAAAGCAGTACCTGCTATTAGTATCCTTATCTATAAATGTTGATTTGATGGCAGAATTCTGGCTTAAGCAACCCCATATAACCCCTCGTAAATTTTTTATCTTTTGGAATTTTTAGAAAATGTTTGCATATTTGTAGTCTACACATTAGAATTCATGATTATGAAAAAAAAAATGTTTGTGTGTGATTTAAGGGCGATTTAGTTGTTATTTTTAGCACATCTGTCAATCACCCGATACCTTCCTTGTTTCTTTGTCACTGTAACATAAATTGATGTTTTTCTATATTTTTCTCCTTATAGGGCGGCAAGCTGTCAGAATCATTAGCACGCCAGGCAAAATGCTTAGCGGTATTTCGTCTGCTGTTACGTTCTGAGTTCAAATTCCGTCGAGGTCGACTTTGCCTTTCATCCTCTGGGGGTCAATTAAATAAGTACAAGTTACACACTGGGTCGATGTAATCGACTTAATCCCTTTGTTTATCCTTGTTTGTCCCCTCTATGTTTAGCTCCCGGTGGGCAATAAAGAAATATTTTTCTCCCCATAAATACATTTAATAGAATGATGATGCACCCAAGGGAGGTCCATTGCTGGGGATTTAAGCAAAAAAATACCACAAAGCATTCTTTCGACATTTCTAATGATACTGCTCTCCGCCGGTAAACATGAGGGCGGTATAATGACTCTTTCTACTGTAGGTACAAGGATAAAAGTCGAACTCGACCTCGGCAGAATTTGAATCTAGAACAATAATATGCCGAATGAAATGCCGCTCAGCATTTTGTCCGGTGTGCTGATGATTCTGTCAGTCCATCGCCCTTTTTATCAGTAATAATATAACCTACTTTTAAGCATTTAGGATAAACAAGTTATTTTTGTATATTCGCCACTATTGTTGGTCACATTTGAATTAATAGGCACGTGTAGACACACACACACACACACACACACGCATGAAAGACAGTGGCATTCTTTTGATTAATTCAGCTTAAGGTTTACCACACACATGCGCACATACATCTATTTAGCGACAGTGGTATTCCCTATTATTGTTGGTGTCATTTTAATTAACATAGCTTTGGTCAAAGATTACCACACCCACACATACATACATAAACCAGCTGTTTAACAAAAGCATTGCCTTGATTCGGTAACCCCACCCTAACCCTAACCCCCACCGCACTCAAGGACGACTGAACTGACCTTAGTGAATGTGCAATGACGTTTATCTGTTGAGAGGAAGATAGAAAGCAAAAATAGAACGTGTAACGGAAGAGGTAGGAGAAAAAAAAAGTAAGAAGAAAAGCGTTAGAAACAGAAAGAATACGTGTCGAAAAAGAAGACATCAGAAAAAAAAAAGTAAAAGACGAAATAATAGCTCGTTTGTTGTAGAGCAATGTGTAGAAATTAGGGTAAAAATGCAGTTCGTGTGACTGAAATACACGTGAGCAAATGGTGCGCGTTGGCACGTATGTACTTGTGAGTTTGCGTGTGTATTTTTGTGTATGTGGCTGAATTTGTGTATATGTGTCAGTGAGGATGTGGGGACGGCCGTTTGATGGCGAAGTTGGTATGATAAAGAGTGTCGTGCCGTGGCTCTTTGCAATAGAATGGCGGGAATTATCGACATATATACACACACACACACACACATATATAAGGAGAGAAGAAGGATCAAAATATATTATCTATTTATTATCTCTAGCAGTGACAGAGTGGCTTTACAATTTCCAGGAATTCTGATAAGTAATTCTCTTGTAATAGCGATGAGTCGAAAGGAAACGGGGTCGAAATAAGCCGATTATTATTTAAACCCTGGCCACAAGCAGGCCTCTACGTAATTACTCCACTTAGCAGATATAGCAGTCAAATCGCTCTTGAGCCACACACACACACACACACCACTCTCTCTTTATCACCAGGAAAATGACACATAAGATAATGTAGTCAGGGATATACAAAGAGAAAGTGGGCGATCTCGACTCGATTACAGGGTTAACAAGCTCTGAGGTGTTTTCTTTCCCCCCTTCATACACACTAATAGCTCTGTAGAGGAGCGTGAAGCCGCCCTTCCTCATCTGACGAAGCAATAGACCCCCCGTCGTCACGCGCTACGCTAGGCCAGTTTAAAAGGAATTCTTATGCAGGAGATAATCGATGTGGTTGGAAAGGAATTTTTTATACAGGATATAATCAATGTAGAACTACAGGACAGCTGATTTTGCTAGAATTCTGATTGGTGATTTCTCAGTACTTACAAACAAATCACGTTTTGCCAATAACCTGAAGTTATAAAATAGCTAGTCATTCAAAATATAGATTTAAGAAAACTACTCTTAGTCATTTTTCTCATGGTTTAATTGTTTTTAGTGAAAAGGAGGAAATTAATAATGTTATGTATGGGTAAAAAAGGATAGCTTAAACTTTTTGATAAACCCTGCCTTACATTAATACTAATTTAAGGCAATATATATTTTCAAATATGTATATAGGTGCAGGCGCGGCCCTGGTGAGAAGCTTGCTTCCCTACCACATGGTTTCAGGTTCAGTCCCACTGCATGGCACCTTGGGTAAGTCTCTTCTACTATGTTGTTGTTGGCACTCCGTCGCTTATGACGTCGAGGGTTCCAGTTGATCCGATCAACGAAACAGCCTGCTCATGAAATTAACGTGCAAGTGGTTGAGCACTCTACCAACACATGTACCCTCAACGTAGTTCTCGGGAATATTCAGCGTGACAGTGTGACAAGGCTGACCCTTTGAATTACAGGCACAACAGAAACAGGAAGTAAGAGGGAGAGAAAGTTGTGGTGAAAGAGTACAGCAGGGTTCGCCACCATCCCCTGCCGGAGCCTCGTGGAGCTTTAGGTGTTTTCGCTCAATAAACACTCACAACACCCGGTCTGGGAATCGAAACTGCGATCCTATGACCGCGAGTCCGCTGCCCTAACCACTGGGCCTCCACCTCTTCTACTATAGCCTTGGGCCAACCAAAGCCTTGTGAGTGGATCTGGCAGACGGAAACTGAGAGAAACCAGTCGTGTGTGTGTGCATGCGTGTGCTTGTGTGTGTGTCTGTGTTTGTCCTCCTTCCACTGCTTGAGAACTGGTGTTGGTGTGTTTACGTTCTCAGTTCAGTAAAAATGACTGATAGTCTTTAAAAAAGAAGTCCTGGGGTCGATTCGTTTGGCTAAAACCGTTTAAGGCAGTACCCCAGCATGGCCGCAGTCTAATGACTGAAAATAGTAAAGATATAAGATATGATTTTGGAGATGCTAATTGCGGTGAACGTATAAATTCTAAGTTTGAAACATAAAATAAGATAAGGAGGAAAACGGGTGAGTTAGTGAAGAAGAGCAATCATTGTAAGAGATAGAGGGGAGAGAGAGAGAGGAAAGTGACATAAGGGTGTTTTTGTTCTTCTTTTACCCATTAAAAAATAAATAAATAAAAGCTGCTAAAACATGCAGAAATTAGCAAGAACTACTGTAGGTATGTGGGCAGAGAAGTAATTGTTGTACCATGTGAGATGGCAGAAAGATGTGTGTGTGTGTGTATGTGTTTTGGGCTGAAGTTGTTATTTTAAAAACAAGTTTAAAAGCAACAACAACAGAACATTCACCGACTGGGGAACTCAATACTTGGTGTAGAGTCAACTTTAAAATATAAATTCGTTTTTAGAGTGAAACTTGAAATTTCACCAAACAATTTATTCAACTGGTTCAGCACATTGAACAAGCCATAAGGCGAAACTGAAAAGTCACAGTCAAAAGGGATTTTATAAAATCTGTATGTGTGCACATACTTACGAGCACGCATGCGCGTGTGTAGATAAAACTAATATGTATCATGCATGGAATTTTCCACCCATAACCCTTTAGCATTCAAGGGAGAGAGATCAAGAATGACCATATTAGAAATGTCTCTGAAAGCAAGTTATGCAGGATTGGAGTTAGATCAAATGGTTCGATATTTTCTATCATCTTGTTACCCTACTCCTGTTGAAATATACTGTCTTTTATGTACTACACTTAACATATATATTGATAGAAAGGACAACAAAAGAAAGAAAGAGACCTCGATATTTTGTAAATAGAGGAATTTATCTGTAAAAATATGTGACATTTATTCGGTAGCCATGATAAAACTCAGTTTCGGATGCCGGGGCAGAAACCCACGCTTGTCCCAGCAGGGCCTAGCAAGAACACCAGCTGCATTTCAGCCTTTTTGAACCTTCTCAATGACATGTACTCACTGCCACATGTCTAGATGAAATTTTTTGCCCCCAACAAATAGGAATCAATGAATAACTCAGACACTGATTTTGCAAACAGCTAACAGGCTGAATTAAAACTCAGTGTGCACAATTGAAACAGTGTTAAATAAATTAGAACAGCAATCTATGTTACATACTTAATCTATGTACACTGTTGATATGCAAGACCCTGTGACTTTTGTTTTCATTAATTTTGAAAATAATAAAAAGTTCAGTAAAATAGCATTGTCTTTATTAAGCTGGTGTTTGGAAATTAATTTAACATGAAATTTAAATGAAAGGTTTTAATTTTGATCACTTTAAAACAGTGAATTCGTATCAAAAGGATTTATCTTGCCTCAAATTCTAGTAAACAGTCATCTCACATTTTCCAGTCAAACTTCAATTTTCTAAAGGATTACCTTTTGTAAAACTGTGCAAACATTAAATGTATCAACTACCACCAAAACTGGTCACCACTAATGTTCCCTCAAATTCTATATGATTATATTTAAGTGACAATCAAATATTGTTGTATATAGTTATATCCTTTGTAAAGCTGTGCCAACATTTATAATACTTATTCAACTAACATTCTCTCAGATTCAAGTGTTTATATTTAAGTGACAAAGCTCTGTTGTTAACAATCACACCTCTTGTATTAAGCTGCGCTGGCCTGGCCGGCTTTCACTATATTCACACTACCATGGCTTATATAGGTGTCTTTAATTTTAGTGAATACATTTTGGTGACAAAGCTCTGTTGTACACCTGTGCAGACACTGTCAGCTTTATATTGACTCTAAACCACCATAGTCACCTTGTTTGAAAATATAAGGACACAGATTGTGTCTTGTAGCCAGCTGGAGACGATGTCCTAAACCAGGACTGCCATGTTATGTTGGCAAAAATCTTTACTCTAAAGTATTGTTGCTGAATATCTCTCGTGGCATTTAAAATTAGTAATTTTATAATTTATAGATCAGTGACTAGTTGTCACTTTGAAAACTATATAGTTCGAACGGGAATTTGGCAGCGCCACCTCTAGCTGAACAATTACTCTCTGCTGATGAAGGGAAATAACGCGATACACAGATATTGTTTTGAGCTGAGTGGGGGTGCTAGATTCCCTTGTTCGAAAATATAAGAACACAGATCATGTCGCATAGCCAGCTGGAGATGATGTCTCCTGGAGCTAAATTACAGCAACATTCGTCCTAAACCAGGACTGCCATGTCATGTTGGCAAAAATCTTTACTCCAAAATACTGTTGCTGAATATCTTTCAGTGTGATATTTAAAAATAGTAATTTTCTAACCTTCAATCATCATCATCATTTAACGTCCATTTTCCTTGCTGGCATGGGTTAATCTTTTATTAAATTCTAATGAATATATTTAACTTTTTAGCATTTAATTTAAACAAGCAATATCCAGTCAAAATAATCTACTTGCTTTATCTTCAAACTGGCCAGACTTACCTACAATATCATTTTAATCACACTTACCCTACAATATTATTTTACTCATAAACAATCACACTTTTAAAATCTCAGAGCTACAAAGTAATGCATGATTAATTCATATCAATATGACTAAATAAGTATTACATTTGACAGAGAAATCTGAATACTAAAGGCTTAATCGATAAACCTTAGTGGTCTTTAGTAACAACTTTTTGTTAAAGCTTTCAAATACGTCTTTATTAAGCATTTTATCACATTTCTGTTGAAACACAGGCTTTGTTCCAGTAAATTTTGAAAATAAATGATTAGTAAAATAACTTTGTCATTATCAAATTGGTGTTTAAAACATAAATTAACATGAAGTTTTGATGGAAGGTTTTAATCTAGGTCAGTTTAACTCTTTAGTGTTTAAATTGGTCATATCCGGCTCATGTATGCTACTTGTTTATACTCTAGCCTGCCAGATCCAGCCTGTCACATCTTTCTTTCAATGCTATTATAAAATACACAATCATCATTATCATCATCATTCGTTTAACGTCCGCTTTCCATGCAAGCATGGGTTGGACGATTTGACAGAGGACTGGCGAGCCAGATGGCTGCACCAGGCTCCAATCTGATCTGGCAGAGTTTCTACAACTGGATGCCCTTCCTAATGCCAACCACTCCGAGAGTGTAGTAGGTGCTTTTACGTACCACCGGCACGAGGGCCAGTCAGGCAGTACTGGCAATGGCCACACTCAAATGGTGTTTTTTACGTGCTACCTGCACAGGAACCAGTCCAGCAGCACTGGCAACGACCTCGCTCGAATGTTTTTTCATATGCCACCGGCACAAGTGCCAGTAAGGCAACACTGGTAAGCATGATTAATTAAAAATAATGTGAATGAAAAATCATTACATTTGACAGAATAATGTGAATGCTAAAGGGTTAAAACAGGAAGTTAGTATCATAGTATCAGGGGTAGTCTTGGGCAGGTTGGTACCAAAAGGGCTGATAAAAAAAAAAGGCAGTGAATTGGCAAAGTGTGTTAGAGCATTGGACGGATCTTTTTTAAAACGGGGTCCACATTTTTCATTAACGAAACACTTTGAAACTTGGAACACTGGTAGAATGTGTCATATAAAACATCTTTTTCTCTTAATCTTCTTAAAAAAAAAAGAAATCCATAACTTATTCCATGTTAAAGTTGTCGTATTTCTGTAATTTCAACCAATCACTGACATCCATTCAGCCGATATACATTAAGTGCCAACTACATAAACAAACGATTCTGAAACAATTAACCCTAACCCTAACCCCAGGGTTAGGGTTAGAGTTAGGGTTAAAGCAAATTTAAAATGAAAAAAGCAAATAAAACGAAGTTATGGAGATTAAATACGCTTTACATCGCTTAATCAGCCAAAGGAGTAAATGTAAACAACTGAATACTTGTCAGTGATTCGTTGAAATTATCGAAATAAGACAATTTTTTACATGAAATAAATTCGAATACAAAACTATTTTTCTGTTCTATAACACAAAATAGATAAGTATACGAAGTTTAAAAGTCTTTCGGTACCAAAAACACTACGTAAAACATTAATGAAAAATGTGGCCCCCATTTTAAAATAGATCCCATTGGACTACTTCACGGTATTTGTTCCAACTCTCTACACCCTCAGTTCAAATCCTGCTAAGGTCAACTCTGCTTTGCATTCTTTCAAGGTTGATTAAAAGTACCAGTTCATGACAGTAGATTGTCCGAACTGTTAGAGGGTTGGGTAAGATACCTTGTGGTATCTGTTCTGGATTTTTGCATTCTGACAGCAACGCCTGCAACAACACTGGCACCAAGTTATATTGGCTCAAGTCGGTGCCTTCCTTGTAGATAAACATTGGTAGGGTAGAAACAAGAAACATGTGAAACTTTCCCCATACATGTGTACATATTTGTATGTATCTTTTATCTTTTACTTGTTTCAGTCATTTAATACCGGGGACGCCACCTTGAATCAAATGAATCAACCCCAGTGCTTTTTTTTTTAAATTATTTATTTACTTATTTATGTCTTGTACTTATTCTATCATTCTTTTGCCAAACCACTAAGGCATGGGAATAAAAAAAGTGACCAACAAGCCTCTACAGAGACTCGAACCTTGGACCTCTGAAATTTTGGCTAAGTGCTCTGTACCATTGTATAGGAGCAGGCTTAGCTGTGTGGTAAGAAGGTTACTTCCCAACCACATGGTTCTGGATTCAGTTCCACTGCACGGCACCTTGGGTAAGTCTATTCTACTGGTAGATGGAAACTGAAAGAAGCCCATTATGTATATATATATATATATAAGCGTCCAATAACATTTGTTCCACATCCTTGCGTTGTTTTTTCTTGCTTGTTTTTGTTCGGATTGACTACATATATATATATATTCACCATTACACTAGTTTTAATAATCAATGTAAATACACATACACAAACATGCATAGGCAACAAACCTCCATTCTACACAGTTAGAATGGTAGTAGTAGTAGTAGTAGTAGTAGTGGTGGTGGTGGTTTTTAGAAAGTGTCCTCATTCAAACAATTTCAACAAACCATTGAAAAAAAAATAACTCCTATGTGACTGCTCAGCCAACTAGAAATAGTAGCCAGGTCTCACCCAAATCACATCCTACTATTTTAATAGAAACGTCAAAAAAGGAAGGACACATTGGACAATATGGAGCAATATATACCTCTACGCCAGTGATTAAAGATGGGATGGTCATGGCCGGAACATTTTTAATCATCGGGCCTACTGGATCAGAGCCAAATATGTTGGTGACTAAGCAACAGACAATAGCCATAGCAACAATTGCACTCTGAGTCCTGGCAGATAAATTTTACGAACTGAAAAGCTTATCTTTTCTTTTTTATCAGTGAAACACACAAGATATAAAATGGACACATTCATTTTATTTTCGTTTTTTACCAGTGCAAGCAAAGGTTAAATGAGAAGGTATTTGAGGTAGTTTTTTTTTGTTTTTTACAGCCAGATGTTCTTACTGCAACTAACTTTCAGCTGTTTTTCAAGTTTTCAGGTTAAGAAATTTTGATTCCATAGAAATTCACAAATGCAAAGCCAGTATATAATATGATTTGTTGACAGGATATGTCAATATCACTAAGCACAGCACAACTGTATGTACATACACACATGTACATTAGTGTGTGTGTATCTATGTTATACTTAAGTATTATAATAGGTGCAAGTATGTGGCTGAGTGGTTAAGAGGTCCACTTCCCAACCATGTTGGTCTGAGTTCAATCTTACTGCATAGCACATTTGGTAAGTATCTTCTACCAACCTAAGGTTGACCAATGCCTTGTGAGTGGATTTGGTAGGTATAAACTGGAAGAACGATAGTGTGTGTGTGTGTGTGTGTGTATATATATATATATATATATATATATATGTCAATGTGCATACTCGACAGAGTGTAAGTACCTTGAGAGAAAAGTTGGACCTAAGAAGCATCAGATGTGGTGTGCAAGAGAGACAATTGCGCTGGTATGGTCATGTGGCGAGAATGGATAAGGATAGCTGTGTGAAAAAGTGCCATACCCTAGCGCTTGAGAGAACCTGTAGAAGAGGTAGACCTGGGATGAGGTGGTGAAGCACAACCTTTGAACATTAGGCCTCATAGAGGCAATGGCCAGTGACTGAGGCCTTTGGAAATATGCTGTGCATGAGAAGACCCAGCAAGCCAAGTGAGACCATAACTCATGGCCTATGACAGGGGTGTAACCAGCCCACTTATGTGTACCTTTCCTTCATTGGACACTAAACTCTGCTTGCAAAGACCTGTTGAGGTAAGTGAAATCGAAATCAAATCAAATTCACAAATTCGATGACTGGCACCCATGCCGGTGGAGCGCAAAGAGCACCATCCGAGTGTGATCGTTGCCAGAGCACTTATTCTATCCATCTCCTTTTGCCAAACTGCTAACTGATGGAAACATAAACAAACCAGTGTTGGATGTCAACAGTGGACAAACAAAGATATACATACACACATACATATATAATGGGCTTCCACAAAGTTTCCATCAATCAAATTTACTTATAGGGCATTTATTGGTTAGTCAAAGCAATAGTAAAAAACACTCAAGGTACCGTGCAATATATTTGAACCTGAAATCATGTATTTATGAAGTGAATTTCTTAACCACACAGCCATACCTGCACTTATATTCTAAATGAGTGTGTGAGTGTGTGCACACATGCAAATATCTATAAATGTTGATATCACACAGCTTCATTTGTTACCACTTGACCAAAACAGTGAGATGTTTACGTTTCTTGGTGACATTAGGACTGGTCATTCTTCATCAGTACATCATTTGACCAGTCTCAGAGAAATGAGCAGCCAAACTACTAATCCACTCAACAAATCTAGTAACTACAGAGAACTGGAGCTACTAATTTGTATAACATAAGTGTTTCACACTTCATTTAAAATATCAGCAGTCTGTCAACAGCTAAATATATACACATATATGCACAGTTGGTATTTTGCTCAAAATATTTTGAATATTTTGTGTAAAAGAATTCAACTTACTGCAATATAGGGCAAGAAGGAAAATGAAAACATTTTGTAGCATAATTTTCCTTAGAGTTTTACAAAACTGGATTGCTTCATGAACGACAAAATGCCTAATAAAACTTATTTGTGATAAATAATAATAAAAAAACCAAAACAAATCAAGTAGCTAATAATTGAATAATTGTATGACATTTTTATGGGGGTGAAATGTTGCTGGTAATTTAAAACTAAAACATGAGTTGATCTTTTAATCAGAAAACCTACAAACTGTTAAAAGTTCAGCAAGTACTCTGTACAAGTTTACGGAGAACAAAAATTCTTTGTTACAAAACCTTTGATTCAAGGGTTGTTTTTTTCATGAAACTGAAGGATTTTGTCGCACTTATAAATTTAGGGTTAAAAATTTTAACAATTTCAGGTAATGCTACAAGTCAATGATGTGCATTGGGTAACATTGGCTAAAATGTTATGCTATTTTTACCACTGAATGTGGCATCACTGTTACACAGCCACTGGACTTGGGAATTTCAGTAATGTTCAAGATGACCTGCTTGTGGAAGGCTTTTGTCCAGGATAACGGTACGAAAATATATCTTTTACTTGTTTCAGTCATTAGACTGGGGCACCACCACGAAGAATTTTTAGTTGAATGAATTGATCCTGGTACTTATGCCTTTTGTTAAGCCCGGTACTTATACTATTGGTCTCTTTTGCCAAACTGCTAAGTCATGGGGAGTAAACACACCAAAACTGGTTTTCAAGCAGTGGTGGAGGACAAACACACACACACATATGATGGGCTTCTTTCAGTTTCTGCCTACCAATTCCATTCACAAGGCTTTGGTTAGCCTGAGGCTATAGTAGAAGACACTTGCCTAAGGTGCTAAAGGGGGGGACTGAACCCAGAACCATGTGTTTAGGAAGCAAGATCTTTACCACACAGTGATGCCTGCACCTATATGAAGTAAATTTTTAATTTTTTGAAATATCTTACAGAAAACAACATAAAAATCAATATAACTAGAAAAAGAAATTAAATAAGATTCAGTTTATTTTATGAATGTATTGACATGAATCAGCAAATGCAAAAACAGTTTCTTTAAATATTTCTAAAACAGATGTTTGCTTTGATATATTTTATTTTCATTGTACATGACCCTGTAGCTGTTGAGTGCATTTTTAATTTGTTTTCTGATTTGTGTTGTTTTCTGTACATTTGAATCTTTATCTATTAATCATGGTGTTAAGAAGAACATCCAACTATAAAAAAAAAACATGTCAACTAAATCATTGGAACAAGATATGATTCTTCTGACTTGGATGCTGTCAACCCATCCAGTACATTACCAGTAAGGAAAACAGGCATAGAATAATAAAAATTATGATTTTCCCAAAATTTTAAGTTAACTTTGAGATCTTTAATCCATTTGTTACTATATTTCCCTTGAAAAAAAACTGACTTTATTTCAATTAATTTTTAAAATAATGAAGAATTTACTCAAAATAATTTTGTTGTTATTAAACTGGTGTTTGGAAAAAAAAGTAACTAAAAAAATTTGATGGGAAATTTTAACCCAGGCGTTCTCAACTGGAGTCCATATAAGATTATTGGGGTCCATGGATGCAATATAATAAATTGGGGTGGGGGGGTCAATGGTAATTTTTCAGGGGCCATGGAAAAAATTGTGCTTTAGACCAGTAAAGTTTACATATAATAAACTGATTATACATTCACAATACACAAAATATTTTGACAATTTTTTTGTGTGTTGGCACTCCATCGCTTACAACGTCGAGGGTTCCAGTTGATCCGATCAACGGAACATGTGTACCCTTAACGTAGTTCTCGGGGATATTCAGCGTGACACAGTGTGACAAGGCTGACCCTTTGAATTACAGGCACAACAGAAACAGGAAGTAAGAGTGAGAGAAAGTTGTGGTGAAAGAGTACAACAGGGTTTGCCACCATCCCCTGCCGGAGCCTCATGGAGCTTTAGGTGTTTTCGCTCAATAAACACTCACAACACCCGGTCTGGGAATCGAAACCACGATCCTATGACCACGAGTCCGCTGCCCTAACCACTGGGCCATTGCGCCTCCACTGACAATTTTTATACAAGTCCTAATAATATTTAATTATGAAAATGCAATAGGATTTTCTAAACATCAAATGGCTATGGGGGTCCACCCAAATAAAATAGGAATCAAAGGGGTCCATAAGTAAAAAATGGTTGAGAACCCCTAGCATGCAGATTACTTTATCAAATATAATTCTCATTTATTCACATTGCTTTGAATTAATCACGTATTATCTAGTAGCTTCATGATTCCAAATGATGTGATTGTTTACTTTCCGAATGACATTGTAGGGTAGGTGTGAGAAGTCAAACCTGGCTAGCTTGAACTTAAAACAGGCAGCCTATTTGGGCCGGATATGGTTGATTTAACCCTTTAGCATTTAAATTGGCCATATGTGGCCCGAATATTTTACCTGTTTTATGTTCAAACCAGCCAGATTTGGCCTCTCACACCTATCCTACAATGTCATTCTAAAACTGAACAATTACATCATCAAAATCTCAGAGCTACAAGATAATGCATGATCAATTGAAAACTATGTGAATAAATCAATGTTACATTTGACAGAGTAAGCTGAATGCTAAAGGTTAATAGGCTCATCTATACCAGGGGTTTTCAAACTTTTTGACTTGCGGGACCCCTTTATATAAACGCTTATGAAATTTATACATAAATATTTGCTTAAAATAACATATATTTTTACATTTATTTATTTAACAGTATTTAACAAATAGGTTTATTGTCAATTAAAAGATTTCGATTAAAAAACATATATAAAATCAAATTGCCCATAAAAAGTATTTGCTGTCTACGGACCCCCTGTCTTGTCCTTGCGGACCACAGTTTGAAAACCCCTGATCTATACCACTTAGACGGTGAAGGTACCGCAGCAGAGTTTTATACTTGGATGCTTTTCTTGTTGCTAATTCTTTACCTGTTTTTCAAGAAAAAAATCTTTTTTTTTTAATTCCAGAGGAATTGAAAAGTACAGAGAGCAGTTGTTTTGTTGATAGGAAATGTCAACAAACATCACCAGCTGCAGCCTAACCACAAGCAGTGTAGATTGTAAACATTCACACACATACACATGTGTATGTGCATGCACCCGTGCGCACACACACACACACACACACACACACACAGAGTCCGAATTAGAAACAGCATGATCAAAGAGTGCCTTCGACTGTATAACTAATCAATGAGAGCTGACCTGAGGCTAAGCACAACTTTATGGGTCAAAAACAAGCTTCTATGTGATCACTCAAATGGCTAAAAATAGCAGCCAAATCTACCTCAAATCACATCCTACTGTTTTTGAAAAGTAAGGATGCATTAGGCAATAGATATACAAAACAGGGGATGGTCAAAATTGGAATGTCAAGTCTGATTGATGAAAGCTGACCTGAGATCAAATAACAATAATACACAATAGTTCAACTTTTTAGAAACAGCAGCCACATGTCTCCCAAATCACACCCTCTCCACCTTAAAAAGAAAGATATCACTTGAGATAATGTAGTCCTAGATACATTATACTTGGGAGGGGAAATGTCCAAGATGGTTACAAGTAGAACAGTTTTGATTGTACATAGGTCTACTCGATCAGAGCTCACCTGGAGCTAAACAGCAACTTCAAGACAGAGCTTAGAACATTCCATGGCTTATTTATGTATTTGCTTTGTTGCATGACTCCATCTGAGAATGAGGGCTTAAAAGAACTTGAGTCTAAGTCTCCATAATAACAACTTCACCAATATCAGAGGTCACCTGAAAACACACAATGACCTAGAAATTTTCAAAGGAAAGAAAAATTTAGTGTACAAGTATCAAATATTACAACCAGGAAATGCAATGATGTGTGGATCCAAAGACACAGTTTTCAGTGATGTAAAAGTATTGACAAGGTACTAACACAGATTAGACATATGAATGACTCATCTGTTTCGAGTTTGAAATACTAGTTTCAAATTTTAGTATAAGGCCAGCAATTTTTGTGGGAGGGAGTAAGTCAATTACATCGCCCCTAGTGCTCAACTGGTACTTATGTTATCAACCCCAAAAGGATGAAAGGCAAACTTGACCCCGTTGAAATTTGAACATAGAACTTAAAAACAGATGAAATGCTGTTAAGTATTTTGTATAGGGTGCTAATGATTCTGCCAACTAGCCACATTATAAGCTTGAAATATTAACCTCTCTTTATATTTCACATATATATATCTACCTACACAAACCCACCAACATTTATTTTGCCAAATTGTGTGTGTAGATAAACATATATATGGGTACACACACACACACACATTGTAATCCCAAGTATATTCGGCAATATCGTTGACAAGCAGCAATGTTTAGGCATAAGTGAACTTTTACATTCATTAAAAATTATGTTTGTGACATAAACTACGACAGACAATTCACTACAGTTACCAAGGAGAAAACATTCTCTCTTGTGGTGAAAGGTGCAAAAACACCATATCTGCCCAGTGTTGCCCCCATATCAGATTCCCAGAGAGCATTTCTAGCTCTTTAGCCATTATCAATGGGAAATACTGAATAGAGATAACTCTGGGCAGATTTGAAGCCATAACTTTAACTAAAACACTGTCAACAACATTGACTGGGTTGCACTATCAGACCACCAGGTCAGGCGAAACCCAGCAGTATCAGAGCCAAGCAGTGTTTAGATATGATGTTTTCATACCTTTTACTGTGAGAGAGAATTTTTTCCCCTGCAGTAACTGCAGTGAATTTGCCTTTAGCAGTTGAAATATGTCACAAACATTATCTAAACTAACCTAAAGTTCACATAAAATGTATATTCCTAATCATCAGCATCATCATCATTTAACATCCATTGAATGATGTTAAGTATAATATATATATGCATATGTATGTATGCATGTGGGTGGGTGTGTGTGTGTGTATATATATATATATATACATATATATATATATATATATATATACACCTACATACATATACATAAATGCATCGTTTCGAATAGTTTACTGAGATTCTGTGAAAACCATCTCGGACAACTAACTACACTAGCCGGTTTGACAGCTAATAGATGCAAAAGAAAAGACAGTAGACAGAGAATGGGTTGAGGAGGTGAGGTTGTAGGGGGGGGTTTTCTATAATTTCAAAAAAAAAAAAAAACCTGTAACATTGAGAAAATGAGGAAGGGAGGAAATAAAAAGGACAAAATAAATATATTTATATCTTTAGAACAGCCTTTTCTTTTTATTTCTTGTTTGTCTAGTCTTTCATTATCTTCTCTCACACTCTACACACTTTCATTTCAAATGTCAAGTGGAAAACAGTGGCCTTGAAATAAGCCATGAAATTTACTTTCTAAAGAAAGTGATTTGACATAAAAATAATTGATCAACAGAATTGGTAAAACTTCGCATGAAATAACTTAGTTGTTGTTTTTACTTGCTGGGGGTCTCAAGGAAGGGGTAATAGTTTTTGTTTCAAACTCACCAGTTTAGAAAGGTCTGTGAAGGCCCTCCTAGATTGGTGCAATTAACACCACTGCTACTCCTTCTGAACCTTCGTAAGTCAACATCTAAACCAGGAGGGAATTCTAAGGAGCTGATGTTCTGGGAAGTAAGGACTGGGTAAAGTGATTAGTGTAAGGTGGAGCCCGAGGCAGGGATAGACACTGCAACAGTTATGAGACAAGGAGAGATGTGTGAGTGAGAAGCACCCAGTGGGGTTGGCACAAACTCAGCTATTTCCCTGGAACAGAGGCCATTATAGTAGTAGCTGAAAAAGGTAAAGAGCAGAGACAGCATAACTGAGGGCCAAAGACTGGAATGTTTGTGAGCAACTTTATGCCAACCAGTCTTGTGGCCCTTTTCTGGATATGATTGAGGATGTCGCTGTGTACAATGGCAGCACTGTCTTAGACGTGGGGGTAGTAGTCTGTTGCAGGTTCTACTTGGACTTTGTAGAATATCTCTTTACATTCTAAGTTCAAAGCCCACCAAAGATATTTCCATTCATCCTTTAACCCATTACCTACCAGTGATCTCATATGAGATCACTTAAAAATTACAAATTTCGTAATTATCTGTCAATATTTACACATATCTAACCTTTTTGCTATATCTACTAGGTATATTTTCTGATATTCAAATGAGGTTTGCTAATTTTTCACCCAATATCTTGCTTATTTCTATTTAAAATGTTATTTTGATCATTCCAGCATGTTTCTAAGGCTGTTTTATGCTAGAAATCAAAGTTTCATAAAAAAATTCCAGTTAATAGAATTATGGGAGGTAATGGGTTAAAGAAAGTGTGTGACAAAACTGATTAGCCATCCTTCCAAATTCATAGCTTTGTGCTTATTCTTTTATTCTCTTACTAGATTTAGGTCGAGAGCTGCAGCCATGCTGGAGCAACTGGAAGAATTGTTAGAGCCTTGTACAAAATACCTTGTGGTACTTGGTGACAATCCTTTATGACCAGAGTTCAAATCCCAGCAAGGTCAATTTTGCACTTCATCTTTGCCAATAACCAGGAAGTAATTTGATGAAAATCAACCCCCAATACTTGACTGGTACCTATTCATCAACCCTGAGAGGATGAAGAGGTGAAGTCAACCATGGCAGGATTTGAATTGAGAAAATAAAGAACCAAAGCTTTTTTTTTTTTTTTTTACCTGACTGCTCTAACAAATTTGCCAGTCTAATAATTCTAAAAACTTCACCAAAACTCAGCTGGAACTGCACAAACTGAAAAATCCTATTCAATAACAACTGCCTTGGTGAGACCTCATTAATTTTTAGTCCACTCTGTGGGGTGGCTGGTGTTAGGAAGAGCATCCAGCCATAAAAATTGTGCCAAAACAGACACAGAAGTCTGGTGCAGTCTTCAACCTGGCCAGCTCTTGTCAAACTGTCCAACCCATGCCAGCATGGAAGGCAGACGGTAAATGATAACGATGATGATGTTGACATCATCAATCCACACATGCAACTATCCAACATTAGAACATAGGTTCAAACCCCACACTATTCAAACCACTGTTTCATCCTAACAATAGATAACATAAGAAATTCTATAGTAACACCACTCAGGTGCAGATATGGCTGTGTGGTTAAAAAGTTTGCTTCTCAACCATGTAGTGTTGGGTTCAGTCCTACTGTGAAGCACCTGGGGCAAATGTTTCCTACGATAGTCCTACTCTTTTACTCTTTTACTTGTTTCAGTCATTTGACTGTGGCCATGCTGGAGCACCACCTTTAGTCGAGCAAATTGACCCCAGGACTTATTCTTTGTAAGCCTAGCACTTATTCTATCGGTCTCTTTTTGCCGAACCGCTAAGTGACGGGGACATAAACACACCAGCATCGGTTGTCAAGCAATGCTAGGGGGACAAACACAGACACATACATACATATATATACATATATATGACGGGCTTCTTTCAGTTTCCGTCTACCAAATCCACCCACAAGGCTACGCTGAACAATGCTTTATGAGTGAATTTGGTAGATGTAATATTTACAGAAGCCAGTAATATCATCATCACCATTTAACATCCATTTTCCATGCTGGTATGGATTGGACAGTTTGACAGGGGCTGGCTAGGCAGAAGATTGCACCAGGTTTTGGTAGCTGAATATCCTTCCTAATATCATACATATACATATGTATTCATACATGCATGTGTGTGTGCTTGTGTGAATGTTTGAGCTACACAACCAGTGATGTCAGTTGGGATTTGCCCTCAATAAATTGTTTACTAGTTCTGTAATTTTGAAGACAAATAGAAAAGAAAAAAATCTGTTACTTGAAAAATAAGTAAGAGTTAAAGACAAGAAGGGCACTTAGCTGTAAAACAATGCCTCAATAATATGTACCCACCTAACTCATGCTAGCATGGGAAGACAAATGAACCTATATAATCAATTGGTACAACACAACTGTGTCAATGTTTTCTTGATTGTAATCTTTTTAGAATTTAGAAGCTAGTAATTCTATCTTAAAATCAATGCCTTGCCCAACCAGACAAGAAGAAAAAAGGTTGCATCATCTATATTACTCAACTTCTATTTATTTATTTTTAGAGTGGTTAACAGAGCAGTTTGCTACATTTATTTAGTAATATATGACAAATGCGGTAAACAATCTACATAAATTATGCACTGAAAAACAACGAAACAAAACAATGCCATATGAAATTACATTTCTGAATTTGTGACAAGCTAAAGACCAAATTTTAAAAATTACTAGCATGTGGTAAGAAATTTGCTTCCCAGTTACATGATTCCAGGTTCGGTCCCACTGCATTGCACCTTAGGCAAGTGTCTTCTACAATAGCCTCAGAATGACCAGACTTGTGAGTGGATTTGGTAGATGGAAACTGAAAGAAGCCCATCATATGTGAGTGTATGTGTGTGTGTTTATATTTGTTTGTCCCCGCCTCCACCACTTGACAACCAGTGTTGGTGTGTTTACATCCCAATAACTAGCAGTTCAACAAAAGTGACCGATAGAATAAGTATCAGGTTTAAAAAAAAAAAAAAACTATAGGTGCAGGAGTGGCTGTGTGGTAAGTAGCTTGCTTACCAACCACATGGTTTCAGGTTCAGTCCCACTGCGTGGCACCTTGGGCAAGTGTCTTCTACTATAGCCTCGGGCCGACCAATGCCCTGTGAGTGGATTTGGTAGACGGAAACTGAAAGAAGCCCGCCGTATATATGAATATATATATATACATACATATATGTGTGTGTGTGTGTGTGTGTGTGTGTGTGTCTGTGTTTGTCCCCCCAACATCGCTTGACAACCGATGCTGGTGTGTTTATGTCCCCGTAACTTAGCAGTTCGGCAAAAGAGACCGTTAGAATAAGTACTAGGCTTCCAAAGAATAAGTCCTGGGGTCAATTTGCTCGACTAAAGGCGGTGCTCCAGTACAGCCACAGTCAAAAGACTGAAACAAGTAAAAGAGTAAAAGCATTATTATAGATTTTGTAAAGCCAATAATTAGGATTGCCTTATTGTGGAAGTGTGTGGATTAGTGGTTAGGGGTGTTGGATTAAAGATTGTAAGATTGTGGTTTCAATTCCTGGACTGAGTGAAGTGTTGTGTTCTTGAGGAAAACAGGATTTCACGTTGCTCCAGTCCACTCAGCTGGTAAAAATGAATAACCCTGCAACAGACCGTCTGTCCAGCGATGAATATATATGCCAGAGAAATCAGCCTTATGAGTCTGTATGACTCGGGAAGGACCTTTATCCTATCCTATCCTTATTGAAAGAGTTCTATCATCTTAAACAATGTAGAGTATGCTTTGTTGGTGATTTGATTTCGGAGTAGCTAACAGTGAGATAAAACTAACCAAACAAAATCTGTGAATTGCTCAAGTGTGACACTACATGTCATAGATAGTTTGTTACTGAGGTGGCTTAATTTGAACTGGAGATGGCTATGGTGAAACTCAAATCGGGACAATTACCCCCCAAAGGACAATTATTCTCCTTGGTTAATTACCCCCTCTCCAATATATTAAGAAGTTTTAAATCATCATTTGTTGTCCTCAGGGGTAAATGTCCTTTGGGGGTTATTGTCCATGAGGGAGGGGTAAATGTCCTAGACTCGGTGAAACTGTAACTGCTAAAATAAAGAAGAAAGGTGGTAGAGAAAGTTTTGAGACCTCTATCGGCAACAAAAGTCTCTACTTCAATAAGCAAGGTGGAGGCGCAATGGCCCAGTGGTTAGGGCAGAGGACTCGCGGTCGTAGGATCACGGTTTCGATTCCCAGACCAGGCGTTGTGAGTGTTTATTGAGCAAAAACACCTAAAGCTCCACGATGCTCCGGCAGGGGATGGTGGCGAACCCTGCTGGACTCTTTCACCACAACTTTCTCTCACTCTTACTTCCTGTTTTTGTTGTGCCTGTAATTCAAAAGGGTCAGCCTTGTCACACTGTGTCACGCTGAATATCCTCAAGAGCTACGTTAAGGGTGCACGTGTCTGTGGAGTGCTCAGCCACTTGCACGTTAATTTCATGAGCAGGCTGTTCCATTGATCGGATCAACTGGAACCCTCGACGTCGTAAGCGACGGAGTGCCAACAACAACAACGATAAGCAAGACTACCTCAAGCATGTGTAAGGAAAGCTGTGGTTTCATAACCCCAGGTCAGCTCTGGTGAAACAGGATCAAAGTATGCAAAAAGACAGTCAGCTGGAATGAGTGGGCAAGATTCACAGATCTATTTTCCTAGTTATACCCTGTCCCCTCTGCCAAACTGAGAACCAATGATACTGCACAATTTGACATGCAGGGACAAAAGGGATGGAGTAATGCAACAGTATGCACGCATCACATTTTTGCTACTGTCCAGTTTATTTATGGATGCCTACAGATATAAGGCCATACATAGCAGAGAAAGCCAAGTGGACTCACTCATAGCATGACAGCTGCTGCTCTTTTGCAATAGTTGAAGATGTTGCACACTGCAGCATAGTAGTTAGCACTAATGAAAATATTAATGTTGCAGCTATTTCTGTGCTCTTTTTATTTTTTCCTACTGCATGCATTACGTCTGCTTTTCCATGCCAGCATGGATCAGACAATTACATACTGATGTGCTGTTTTGCAGCTGGCAGCCCTTCCTATCACTGCCTGTTTTATTTTTTATTTTTATTTTTCAAGGGGTTATTCATCCCACTCAACTTTAAAAACGTAGAACTACTGGATGATTTGTCGACTGAGAAATGCCAACAACACTACTCATAACTCAGCTGCGTGTGTGTGTGTGTATGGGTAGGGATAACGGATGTAGGAGAAATAGACAGACAGACAACTAGATAGATGTACACACACACAATGGGATTTGAACAGTTTCCATCAATGAAATTCACTCATAAAGCATTGGTTAGTCAAAGGTTATAGCAGTTGACATTTGCACAAGGTGAAACTCAAAACAAGGGGGAGAGATAATGGCTTTATAAGATGTACTCCTGGATAATCGTATATATGCCTGAATGTTTAGAGGTGATTATTCATGTGGTGGCAAGGACTGGAGGGGGGGTGTTAAAGTTACTTGCCGAAATGACCTGTGTCACTTGGATATAAACTGTGATGGTATGTAGTGCACAGCTCAGTGGTTAGAACGTCGGGCTCACAATCATGAAGTAGTGAGTTCAATTCCTGGACCAGACAGTGTGCTGTGTTCTTCAGCAAGACACTTTATTTCACGTTGCTCCAGTTCACTCAGCTGTAGAAATGAGTTGCAACATCACTGGTGCCAAGCTGTATCAGCCTTAGCCTTTCCCTTGGATAACATTGGTGGCTAGGAGTGGGGAGGATGGTATGCATGGGTGACTGCTAGTCTTCCATAAACAACCTTGCATGGACTTGTGCCTCTGAGGGTAACTTTCTTGGTACAACCCCTTGATCATTCATAACAGAAGGAGTTCTTTACCCGTTATGTAGTGCACTGTTTTGTACTTTATATAGAGAGATCATGAGCTCAGCCCAGACTAGACTATTTTATGAACATATTTCTTTTGTGCTGTTTGTGAATGATCTAAAGTATGTTTGTGTGTCATTTTGCTTTCTTCATTGTGTCTTTTATGTGTTACAGATTTCGTGGAATAATTCTATTTAACCCTCTATCATTTAAATCAACGTTCTATGGCCAAAATATTCTGCCTGTTTTATCTTCAAACCAGCCAGATCTGCCCTCTCATCCACCTTACAATGTCATTATAAAAATAAGCAATTACATCTTTAAAATCTCCAAGCTATAAGATAGTGCATGATTAATTCCAAACAATGTGAATAAATAAGCATTACATTTGACAATAATTTGAATGCTGAAGAGTTAACCTGTAGTATTGTAATCCTCAGTGTGGATATTTAGTATATTATATTGTCAAGTGTGGTATTTGTTTGTATCTGATGTTCATGGTGTTGCTAGTAAGAAGAGACCCAACGGATCTGGTAGGTGCGGATTTAAGTTTTATTTCTGGAGCTAGATTCCTAAGCAATTGATGTAGAATTAGAGTAGTTGTGCCGCAGTGTCTGGAGAATAGTGAGAAGATATGAATATGATGTCATTTGTGTATATGTTTCAAGGTGTAGGATGGTCATATAGGTATATGGTGATACTCCTTTCAGGAATTTACAAGTTCTGGAAGTGTTGTTCATATGTTTGGCAACTTGACAGACAGATTGCAAGCCTTAAGAAGAGTGTGTTCCTATTTGATTGTGAAGGTAATGGGTATTAACCCTTTTGTTACAATATTTGTGCTGTGTTTCTTTCAATTAATTTTAAATATAACAAAGAATTTTGTAAAATAACTTAGTTATCATTAAGCTAGAGTTGGGTACATAAATTGTAACTAAGGTTTGGTGGAAGATTTTAATTCAGAACTTTTGAAAACAAGACATTTGTATTACAAAGCTAGAGGCGGTTCCAGGCGGCTTGGTATTGAAATGGTTAATCATGAGTAGAAGATCTTTAGAGGATAGAGAAGAAATAAAAGAAGCTTGATTGCCCACCTTGTCTCTTATAACAGCGAAAACACATAGACAACTTATATTAAAAATACCACAAAACAACACCTTTTCTAAACAAGAGAAAGAAGCACTCCACTAAAGCCCTTTCACCCCAAATACAGGGCTTCAATATCACTGAGGACGATAGCAAATCTTTAGCACCTAGGACTATGTCCCAAAGAGAGGTTCTCTTTAGGCCAAATGTTTCAACCCCAACAGCTGCTGATACTCCACAAGGCTCAGATGAGGTCCACAATGGAATACCGCTCCCACATCTGGGACAGTGCCACTGCTACACACACTGACAGCCTAAATTGCATTCAAAGAAGGACCACTCGAATGACTGGCACTCCATATCTAATAGACTCACACCCACAGGCATGCTGTCAACACCCTCTGACTTTTCTATCACTACTATAATAACCTTGCTTCTCAGATCTGGCTGATTTTGTACTGCCACAAATCAGTGACCCCCACCTCTTATCACCTTTGGTGCATCCAACAACC
The DNA here is from genome assembly GCF_046866305.1 of Octopus bimaculoides. Taxonomy (NCBI): domain Eukaryota; kingdom Metazoa; phylum Mollusca; class Cephalopoda; order Octopoda; family Octopodidae; genus Octopus; species Octopus bimaculoides. Next base: position 16,116,190 of record NC_142938.1, read on the forward strand.
CCTTTTCCTGGTGCTGTAACAGTAAGAGCCATATCACATCTGCTTTGATGTTCTGATGGGCTGCCTGCACTTTTAACAGAGTCATTCTTTTATAAAACTCTAGATCTCTCTTTGCCTATGTCTCTTATTGCAGACGTTGACACAATCTACATATGTTCAGGTTGAACATTAACCAGCCATCAGCGAAAGGAAGAGAGTCCTGCAAATGACATAGGTACTGCTTCTACTCCTCCTCTTTCTTGTCTTATCAATTCTCAAAGTTCAAAAATTTGTATTGTGAAAACTGTTATCTATGAGATCATTGAAGAAGTCCTCCGATGGTGAGTAAGAAGCTCTCAAATGGTGGTCTAGCAACACACACACACACACACAGATGTATATCATTGCCATCATTTAACATACATTTTTCCTTGATTGTACGGACCACAATGAATCTATCAAAGCAGATTTTCTAGGGCAAGATGTCCTTTGTGTCATGAACCATCACCTGTTTCCAAGCAAGGTTATACTGCCCAAGACCAGATATGGTTTTCAAGGAAACTGAAAATGAAGAACACCTCAGAATGATGGTGATGGTCATTTACTACCACCATATGATGCCAAGACAAGGATACACACACACACACAACACTCTCCTTCCACCAAATCCATTCACAAGGCTTTGGTCAGCACAGGGATACAGTACAAGACACCCAAAAGTACCATACAGTGGGACTGAACCCAAAAGCACTTAACTAGGAGACAAGCTTTACAACCATACCTGTGCCTTACACACACACACACACATGCACTTACATGTATACACAAATATATAATATATATATATATATATACATGCATTAGGAAGGGCATCCAGCTGTAGAAGAGCTACCCAGGCTTCATGTCTGTTTTGGCATGGTTTCTACAGCTGGATGCCCTTCCTAATGTCAACCACTTAACAGAGCATACTGGGTGCTGTTATGCAGCACCAGCATGGGTGCTTTTTATGTGGCACCAGCAAGATTAAGAAAGCTGAGTTGAAGAGGGATGCAGGGGACACCTCTGTTTTGGTAAAATGTAACAGTTGTAAATGAACATCACCACCATAAAAGCGATGTTGTTTATTTCTAGTCTTGCATGGTAAAACATGCCTAGCTACAGGGAAATATTACCTTGCATTAAAACAGGTCGAAGTTGGCAACAGGAAGGGCATCTGGCTGCAGAAAATCTGCCTCAACAAATTCTGTCTGAACCATACAAGCATGGAAAACTGGACATTAAACGATGAAGTCAATCTAATAAATATCAGTGAAATTGGGAGCCCTTAACACATTAAAATACACTTTACATCTACGAGGAGTCAGTACATCAGTACATTTTTACCAATCCCCCTGACTTCAGTAACCCAGTAATTGGTTCAGACCGACTCCACAGCTGTGGCTAGAATGCCTTTGATCTTAGCAGTTTAATCGTGGTTGATGTGAAGCTAAAAACAATAACAAAAGGAAAGGCATATTAGATAATGTAGTCCAAGATAAGTCTAAAAATATATAGGATTGACATGGATTTTCCACCTTTTATCATGAGTGTACTTGTTTAGGGTTGGTTGATCTTGAATAAACAACAGCTTGAGACTTTGGCCCTGCCTTGTTGTTGTAACTGCAGGTGTTACCACAAGTGGTACAAAGAGATCTAAAGATCTACACGAGCAACACCAACCTTTCCTTTAAGCCATAAACCACAGACAAAAAGAGGAGGTGGGACTATGCACATGTTTGTATGTGTGTACACATACACATATATATATCTTTTACTTGTTTCAGATACTGAGCTGCAGTCATGCTGGAGCACTGCCTTGAAGGGTTTATTAGCTGCATAAATCAACCCCAATACTTATAAACAGAGCTGTGTAAGACGAATAGTCTTCATACTGATGACATGCAAGAATGCAGAAGTGCAAGCATCCGACAATCTGATGATATCATTCATAGCTTAATGTGTTTTCCCACATTCTGTCTGTGAGAAGAATTTTCTTCTCAGACTATTTTTACAGAGAAAGATTTTCCCATGTTTCAGTGTTCTTTTATTTGTTTCAGTCACTTGACTGTGGCCATGCTGGAGCACCGCCTTTAGTCGAACAAATCAACCCCAGGAGTGAATCTTTGTAAGTGTAGTACTTATTCTATCAGTCTCTTTTGCTGAACCACTAGGTTACAGGGACGTAAACAAACCAACATCGGTTGTCAAGCAATGGTGGGAGACAAACAGACACACAAACATATACATATATATATATACAACGGGCTTCTTTCAGTTTCTGTCTACCAAATCCACTCACAAGGCTTTGGTTGACCCGAGGCTATAGTAGAAGACACTTGCCCAAGATGCCATGCAGTGAGACTGAACCTGGAACCATGTGGTTGGGAAGCAAGTTTCTTACCACACAGCGATGCCTGCACCTATAATGAACATGTTAAATAAGGTTGTATTGGGTCATCCCATAAATAATGCGGATTTTTTATACTTCTTTTAATTTTCAGAATTAAGATAAAGTTTTTTTAATTTAGAATATACTCTCCTTCATTTTCTACAATGCTCTTCCATCTATTTGGTAGACTTGCAAGGCCCTTCTTCCAAAATTCACTTGTCTGTGATGAAAAATACTCCTCTACTACAGTTCTGACCTCGTCTACAGAATTCATATTTTTTCTGTCCAAATGATTTTGAAGACTGCAGAATAATTAGATGGGGCAATGTCCGGCAAATATGGTGGGTGGAGCATTGTTACCCATTCAAACTGTTCCAGCTTTTGGAATGTCATCCTCACTGTATGTGGCCGAGCATCATCCTCACACTAAGCATAAGGGCAAGGTAAAATTACTACCTACTTTTAAAGCAAGTTGATGCAGGTAGTTTATCCTGGCCCCTCCGTTAGTTCATGCAATTGAAAAAATTGCATTATTTATGGGATGACCCAATACATTATGTATGTGTGTGTGTATTTACACACACATGTACAACATGGTCCAAGACAGTTTCTGTTTACTAAATTCACTCACAAACCATTGGTTGATTCAGGCTAGGCGTGCCATTCAGAATGTTGTAGTTAGCCCATGACTAGAATAGCCTATGCAATATGAAAGAGGTGCGTGGTACAACAATCATCACAGCTGTTTAACAACATATGTATAGCTCCCCAATCTTACTGGAAAAGTTTAACAGCTAGCCAGTCAGTCAACCAGCCAGCCACCTTTACGTTGAAGGTTCACTACATATCAATAATTATTTTCTTAAATTAGCTAAAACGGAAACATTAAAAACAAGGTGACTCTCTCCTCCGAATCCGATGTTGTTTAGTCCCCTAGGTCACCTCTGACGAAAGGCGTTCCACTCATGAACACACCGTTTTTTCTTTTGGTATACTGTATCTAAGACTATATTATTCGATGTAGGCTTAGATACAGTATGTATCCTCCCTCTCTCCATTTTTTTTTTACGATAGGAAAAAGTGGTTTGAAAGAGATTTAGCTGTAATTTCTAGCAATCAAATCGAGCACGCAGGAAGCCCTACAAAACCTGACATTTTGAAGACATGTAATTGTAAGGTAAGAACAAAAAATATATAAACAAAATCAAAGGCGGAGGAGGTGGGTATCACATGTGATAGCTAATAGATACGAACGGGGGCGGTGTCACGTGGGCGAGTAATCGATATTCCAAAGAACACAAGAGTGCATGGTGCTACCACTGGCAAGTCCAATAAACCGAGCATGCGCTTTCTTGTGAATGCAGTTAGCTTCCTGTGGTGTCTCGATTAGATATGCTATACATCATAACCGAAAGAGTTCAGGGTCGAATGAAGTAAAAAAAAAAAATAATAAGTCACCGACAAACCACATCGGTCTAACGATGATAACCGTGAAGCTTCAGAACTGTGTCAGGAGCTAAAAGTATTAACATTCGTGTATGTGCGTATGCATATACATTATATATATATATATATATATATATATATATATATATATATATGCAAACACAATGTCCGTGCGTGTGAATATCGAATGACCCCATTACTGAAATATGGCTCGTAAATTAGTTAAAATAACAAAATAAAGTCATTAAATATTAAATATTTCCGACGAGTGAAGGTGTTTTGCAAGTTCTCCTTAGCAGCTGATGCGCATCTTTAAACAGCTGACCTTATATGAGTTTAGTTGCCTGTGTACAAACAACAGGTCACCGACACACGGATACGCTGGACCTGAACGTGTTCGCTGGGTTTGCTAACACCCTTTTAATCTTTAAGTGAAAGTGACTTTAGATAATGTAGTCCTTGATATATCGCTGCAAAGACGAAACAGTCACAAATAGAATATGCCTTTAATCACACGTCTGCTCAATCAATGTTGACACAGAGCTGAACGACAACAACAATCTGATCAGAAAATAATGGACTTAACAAAAACAAAACGTATGTAGTATAAAATAAACTAACAGGGATCCAAAGTAACTCCAATCAGATTTGACATGTCTATCAACTGGTTAAATTTTGTAGAAATTTAGTTTAAAACCTGATCAGAAAAGCAATAGACTTAAATAGTAGAGATCAAAGGTTTCTATATTAGCACCGTTCACCATTAACAAGTTTGCCAGTGGTTACTAAAATTTTCATAGTTGGCATGAAGCATTAATAAACTTCTTATCTTTTTTTACCTAACGTTCATTTTAAAAAATGGTTAAGCCTTAGTGTTTTACAAGAAGTGCATAAGAAGAGGGGAAATGAATGAAAAAATAAACTAATTATACTCGAAAATGACTGAACCGATTATAATACCCTTTGACATAGATTTCTAAACCTTCACAACAAAAACTTATTGACTATATATATGAGCGTGTGTGTGTGTGTGTATATATATATATATATATATATATATACATACATGGAGAGAGAGAGAGAGAGAATAAGGAAGTAGGTGGTAAAAATTAAAAACTGTGTGTGTGTGTATATATATTGATATATATATATAAAATGCTTAATCGTCAGAAGTCATTAAGTTGACAATCCAGAATTAATTATAGAGCAATTTATATATATATATATATATATATATATATATATATATATATATATATATATATATATTTAAACTCAGATTTTGATGTCGTTTGATAAATGACATGCATGAAATTCTCGGTGAAGTCACTTTTTTAAGAGGGAGAGAGACAAAATTCATGAAAACAGTATCATTGCTAAGTGTTGTTTAGCCCCTGGACAGCTGATGGAGTAAACCTACTCACAATAAAAATGAATCCACCCTCGACTATCCCTTATTTCCATATATTTTTCTTCACTTTCATCTGTTCATTCGCTTATGTTTCCCCCCGCCCCACATAAGCGTTTTGTCTGTCCTTGTGTTGTCCCCTCTGTGTTAGGCCTTTATGGCTGGTGTAGGTGCAGTATATAATAAAGACCGCCTAATCTAATGCATCATCGTTCATTATTTTAAAGACAGAAGACGGTTTTATGGAAATTTGACTGTTATTTCTCACAGATCGAGCAACCATTTAGAGGCTATTTCGCTAATAGCAAACAAAACATGGATGAAGTGTGTGGGGTAGGTAGAAAATATTCTAACAGCAAAAGAGAAAAAAAAAACCAAGGTGCTGTTTACTAACCAAAATAGCAAAAGCCAAAATGTTGAACAAGAAATAAAATTACAGAAGACAGAAGAAAAAAAACACGCAAGGAACGAAAAAGATCAGATTTTATATAAAAAATATATTGTCTTGGTAATATTACTAGAAGCAAACATTACTAGAAAACAGGAAGTAAATTGAGGTTGATCTCATTGCTTCTTTTTTTTTTAATATCGACCTAAGATTTAGATTTTTATAAGGTAGAGTGGGGGTTGGAGGTTGTGAGTAACATTTCCCAAGGACATTCTAACGATGTTAGAGGAATTAAGGTGGTTTCAGGTGAGAAATAAAACCGCCACACCAAATCATAAAATAATAGTTTTTTTGTAAAGATTTTTTTTTTTAAATATTAGGCTAATATATCGTATTGTTCGAGTCGATCTGTTCAACAATATATTAGGTACATGACCACATACTGTCACACACGCTGAAGCAACGAGGGAGGAAAACGAGCCTGTACATGGTCGCACGAAATGCCATAAATAGCAGCCAAACCCCTTCTTAACTCATATACACTGTCGTCTTAAAAGAAAAATGAAGATATGTTAGATGATTTAATCTTGAATATATAGAGAAAAAAATACTTGTGGGCTGACCTGGGGGTTTAACAACAACTACAACTAATACGTTGTTAGAGAAAAGGGGCAATATAGAATAATGCATAGAATAAACACTGTAACTAGATGAACATGGTTTAACGCCTTTGTTCATAGGCGTATGAGATCAGAACTGACCTGGGGCTAAATTACAACACTAATAATATCTGGTTAGTTAGTTGGTAGTGCAAAACTTCATAAACAGGCATCATTGAACGAAGATAGCAAGTGCTTGTTGGCGGAGCCAGCAATGGGCGGTGTAAGATAAGAAAGGTCACCGCTGCTGCAAAGTGGTAGGGAGATCATAAGGAGTCGATATAGAGGACAAGCTGATATTTAAGAAAGGAAAGATTCAAATCAAAAACTGACAAGGGTATGATGAGGTGGGTATACTTAGGAAATTCAGTGAAGAGGTGTAATGAGTAGGGAAGCTGGTCGTGTCACGTAAGAAGGTAACCATCCCAAAGAAGAAATTTAGTGGAAATAAGACCTAATATATATATATATATATAAACTGAATAATAAATATTTTAAATTTAGGCATTTGGCGAGCTATCTTGAAGGGAGACATTCAGCCGATTATATAGCCCCAATACTGGAGTGATACTTTATTTCATCAACCCTGGTGGGGCCAAAAGACAGAGTTGACCTTGGCGGAATTGGGACTTACAAAAAGAGTAAAGCGCCGAAAATAAAATACTGTAAGGTATTTTATCCGACGCTCTAACGATAATAATAATGGTTTCAGATTCTGGCACAAGGCCTGAAATTTTAGCGGAGGAGCCTAGTCGATTTCATTGACCCAAGTACTTGACTGATACTTATTTCATAGACCCCGTAAAGATGAAAAGCAATGTTGATCTGGACGGGAATTGGATTTAGGGCTAAGAGCCGTAACAAATACTGCAAAGCATTTTGTCTGACGCTCTAACCTAATAACTATAATTATGATGTCAAATATAAAAATAAAGTGAAAATAGAATAAAATAAAGAGTGATATGTGGGCCAGCAATGACCACTTAAGGTTTTTTTTTAAATATCCTAACGGTAATAATTATAAAAAAAAAAAATAAGGGCGTTATTTAAACAGATGTGTTGTGTGTACATTAGACAGAAAGATAAACTGACTAGACAGTCACTTACTTATTTTATTTATGAATGTATCATAAATAGTTCGAGTACTAAAGGATAGTTGGTTTTTATAAATTATACACGATACATATATATAAACACGTACACAAAAATCTAAAATGCTTTTAAGATACAGACATACATTTAAAAGAATATACACTCCACAGCGGATATTTAGCACTGTTGGTAATATAAGCATAACCTATTAATGATAATTTGTGTGTCTGTGTATGTATATATAAAGATGTGTGTTGTTTTTCAAAAACGATTGATTGTGAGTGGGGTGGCGTGAAGGACGAGAAAACTAGTAACAGTCTGTGGAGGCAAAGAAAAAAGATAAATTAATGCAATTAATAAGTTAGCTTAGTGTAAACACGAGGGTGTGATACATGGATTGCCCTAACCAGAATTCCGCCAAGAAATATATATAAAGACTATTCACTTAAAAGTTGTTTCGCGCCAAGTAAATACTAATCAATCAAGATCCACCAGTGACCATCCTGTTTTATTTTCTTTTAGGTATAATGGCTGTGTGGTTAAAATGCTCTTCTCAACCACGTGGTTCGATCCCATTGCACATTTTGGGCAGGTTACCATAGCTTCCAAAACCCCTAAGCGTGAAGATCTAAGATCAAAGAACTCCATCTTTTTCATATATACAGGACCATATCATTCAATGTAACAATTGTTTAAGTCGATGGGGTGTGATTTTTATTACCATATTTCTGTCGAAATATGTTGCCTTTGCTTCAATCAATTTTAAAATGATAGTGAATTAAGTAAAAAACAACTTTGTTATTAATAAGCTAATGTTCAGAACTAATATTAATACGAAATTTTGATGGAAGATTTTAATTTTGATCACTTCAAAACAGCAAATTTATATAAATATATCCAGAGCTAGACATAAGCCCATTTTATAACCCTTCCTTGACGGTTAAGTACTTAAAATTTAAAATGTTTTTTGAGATAGCCAGGCGTGATTCGATGAAGATTTGATGACAAACAGGTCAAGCATCACCTATTTTACTTAAAAGTACAAGGTGATGGGGAAGGGTATAAGAGATTGATTAGAGAAAGCATAGGGGAATTAGGGAGGGGGAAAAAAGAGAGAAACAAATAGAATAGGAATTGAAAAGTCAGCAGTTTTATTAGAAACGTTATGAGGGCAATTTCAATGGTCAGAGTAATATGCGAATTACATGTAATGCGATATTGTTACCAGCGGTATCCTACTTCACCATCGTAAAATAAATTAAGGAAACAGTTTTGTTTAAACTGATGCGAAGAAAACAAAGCATTTATTAATGTTAAAGAGCATACATATGCGGAAGTTTATCACCAAATAAAATAAAAAAACTATAAGGCATATTGTTCACGAATTGCTAGTAATATTCGACTGAAATGATTGTTGCCAACAGTCCAATTGCGCCAAATAAATTCAGAAAGATACGAGTGAATGCTCGGTTCGTCCCACACTGACGACGAATTTTCCTTTCAGTGTGGCTCCACAGCCCTTCAATTCGTTCGGTATGCGTTTCTAGATCATTCGGATCAACGAAGTTCCGCGAGTGGTCGATAGTGGATTGGGGATAAATTAAACAAAATTGTTTCCTTAATTTATTTTACAACAGTAAAATAGAAGACCGCCGTTATTGCCACTGCCTGGCCCGATCATAAATGTTCCAACCGTGACAATTCTGCAATTTTTCTTTCAGTGTAACCAGGACTACATAAATTAAAGACTGTTTTTATTCAGCCGGTGAGTAGGGTTTGAGGGAGATTTAGCAGTGGTAGTACGAATAGCAGTATATTGTTGTTCAGAGTTCCAGTCGTGAACATGTCATTTTTACTTTTTAGACATGAAGCTAATTCGTTACTTTTTAAAGACTGCATGTATGCGATTTGAGGAAGATCTTGGTGATATTTCTAACAGGCCAAATAATCACAGAAAGAGGTTTGCTCAATAATTCGAATTATTAACGGAAGTTTGATCATAAAACAGAATTAGAACCACGCCTTAGTAAACTCACGTATTCTGTAACAAGCCTCTCGTCTCTAATACCTTGAAATTAACTATACAATATAATACAGCTGTTTATTTGCTTAGTATTGAGATATTGTGCAAGGTATCATAGCAGATAGCAATGACAAATATCATAGAAAGACACCGTTGTAGGCAAACCCTTAGCTTCTATCACTTTTCAATCACCGAAAAGTGCTTATATTCATTCTATTCAATAAACTGACACGAAAGAAATGAGTAAAAGATCACGATCGATAAATAGATGTATATACAAACATATGCACTTAGATGTAGAAACGAGAGAAAAGTACACGATGCATGTAGAGTTTTATTCATTCATTTGAAGCTGAGGCTCGTTTGGAGCGGAGAGTGAAGCCTCAGCTTGGAATGAATGAATGATTACACACACGTACATTGAAAGACTAGTTTTATCTAGAGAAATAGGCAAGTGAAGTCAATCATCTGACTTCCTCCCATCCTAGAACTCCATACATCGCCGGTTACTTTCATACACAAACATAGTACATCTATCTCTATAGATTTACGATTCAGTAAAGCAGTTGAAATAACATCTTTTCTATATTATGATTGACAAAACGGATTATTTATTTATTTTTTTGCTACTAGCAATATATTTTGTAAACAAATTCGAATGTGTATCTTGATTCTGAATGGATATATTTGTTAGTGTTTGTACACTACATATACACAGATGTGTGTGTGTGTATATATACATATATACACTCTTGCACACACTTAAAAAGAAAGTGAAAGACTATTTGCAACAGCGAGTGTTTAACGGCAAAATTAAATATTTGTTGTGAGTTGTTGAAGACTATAATCAGACTACATAATCATGTTACTAATCACTTGAGTATAAGTATTTTCATTAAGAAAATAGTTCTTTTCTGGTTAATTTCTTTTTTTTTTTTTACATTGTTTTCGTTTTATACAACACTTTTCCCTCCTAGCCGCTGTCCATTTTTTTTTCCAGACGATAGCATTGGCAAGAAGAAAAGAATAGCGTAAAAAATAAAAACGTAACACAACGTGAAAGAGTAACACATGAATATAGTAAGATAAGTCTGACTGACTGATAGATGACAAGCGAAAAAACAGATCGACTTACTAGCCCGTATTTTTCTCTCCTCGAGATCCATGGTATTTCGTGAAAAAACGTAGTTTTAGACTGTATGTTTAATATATATATATTTCTGTGTGTGCGTATATGAGTTTTCCACTTTCTTTCGATTATAAATATATCTGTTTATATATAAATATCTTTTTTTTTTAGCTTCCCACTCGCTTGCTCATTAGGTACGACCCATGAATTACAAGTCCATGTGTATGCTGGAAGCTAATGCTAAAGTGCCCGACACGTGGCGCCACCACACCAATTAGCAAAATACTTGCGGGGAGACAATTAAATGACAGGAGCAGATAACTCTTGTCATATGTTTCGCTGAGTTTTATCTCTTCATAGACAAGGAAAAAGTATTAGAGACCAGTGTCTTCTATTATAGCCCCGGGCTGACCAAAGTTCTGTGAGCGTATTTAGTAGAAGGAAAGTAAAAGAAGCCTGTCGTGTGTGTGTATGCATGTATGTACGTAAAAAAAGACATTTATATATAGATAGATATATGTATGTATGTATGTATGTATGTATGTATGTATGTATGTATGTATGTATATATATATATATATATATATATATATATATATATCAGTGGCGTGCGGTGACCTCCGGGTTGGGCATGCAATGAATTTCTCCCCCCCACCCAACTGGCAATTTTTCAGTAAAAGAATTTTCGTATTCCTACAATTTACATATGGAAGATTCTGAATATGCAATCACCCCAGTATGATCTAGAATAAGCAGGGAATAAAAAATGGCTCTGTAGAGATGAGCCTGAATATGTGTATTGTTTGTATCTTTCTCTCTCTTCGAAACGTCAGTACTTTCCGATCCTCACTCTCCCTTTAAAATGTCTAAAAATCATAAGTGAAATGGAATAAAGATGAAATTAGATTCTGTTAATATTTTTGCATATTCGGAATCTCTGTTAAAGGTAGGAATCCGAAAAAAAATTTTCAAAAAATTTCGTTTTTCAAAGGGGTGCGATTCTGCATTAGCCCCTATACCTATTGGTTCAGCTGAATCAATTTGGAATGATTTAATAAAGAGAACACATTTAGTTACATTATATGGCCATGGTTTTAGACAGTTACGCTCTCGAAGACAAGTCAGGTGCTTTATCATGCTACTTGTCAATTCCGGGAAAATTATTGATACTCAAACAGACTGTTCTGAGACTTATTGAACTCCGTATATTAAAAGACTACGTCTCACGCACACACATTGAAAATACATGCATATACATGAATACACATGCATATACATGAATACACACACAATGAAAGACAGCCAAAATTCAACATTGTAAAATGCCCCCCCCCCCAAAAAAAAACTGTTGTGGCAGAAGTCAACATCTCTGAGATTAAAACAAGACACTTATTTATGGCCGTAAATAGACTACACCCAGCAGCACAGAAAGGAAAACCTATGTAGGTTAGGTGTGACGAAGAAGTCGAACCATTTCTCCTGCGAAACAATACTGATGTAAGAAGGTCGAAACTTGCGTTATAACAAACACTAACCAAAACCTGCAATATATGCCCTTTAATATATTAAGTTTTTTTTTAATGTTCTAAAATGTTATTTACCTCATTTATAAATTAATTCAATTCTTCGATCTTTCTGGGCAAATATATCTATCATATTTTCATAGAAATCTCTTTTCATCAATTGTTGTAATAAATCTTTTTCAATTGACAGTCTTCTTTCTCCTGTCGCATTTCTTTGGTATATTTAGACTCTACTTAATACAGAAAAGGATCGCTCTACAGAAACAGTGGTAGACGGAATTGTCAAAATCAACTTGCACTGATTGAAAAGTTCTGGCATAGGCTTCAACAAGTTCACGAATATTTTAAGATCTATCAAAGATTTTATATGCCTTTGCGAACGCTCGTGCTTTAGCATAGCCATATGTAAATTATTTAAATCATCATAACCTTTATCGTTCTAAACATTCTTTTCTAAGCAAAAAAGTAAACAAGGCCAAGAGAATAATTTATTAAGTGTAGCACTTCCAGTTAACCATTTTTTCTTTTCATACAAATTAACCTGAAATTGTCTCGTGGATTAGGTAAATTCGGTGTTGGTCTCCCACCGTTTATAATTAATTGTTTTCCATCGAAGTCTCTTTTCGAAAAACTATTTCTCAAAATATCGTTTATAACACTCATTTCGAAAAAGGCTACTTTTATATAAGAATACAGGTGTAAGCGTCTGAGTAAATTGCATCTGAGTCAATTTCAACAAAACGAAAAAATAACGTTAGTAAAGTTAATTAAAGATTAATTAGCTACTTCTGAAATAAGAAATATAATATAGATAATATTTTTTTTTTCAGAACACTCCAAAAATATAATAGTGCAAACAGATGTTTTGGATAAAAACAAAATTCAAACTTACCGCCAGGTTATTCCGACATTTCATCAGGAATTATGGGATTGCTCTTGTTTGGGGTGTCAGGTGGTCTTCTCAAAGCAGACAAACGAGTCAGTGAGAGAGGGGGAAGGGGAGGCAGA
>NC_142938.1:16131772-16149272 GCF_046866305.1 Octopus bimaculoides
TGTGATGTATGTGCCTGGTGTACCCTTATCAGACGGGTAGTCATGGTGGGTATACTGGGCTTCATATATTTTACCCCAGTGTCACTTTGATGGTATGCACTGCTCTCTCACACAATAATAATAATAGTACAGGAATAAATTATGTTTATTGTACACCAATTAGTGTAGTATTGTATGATATGCCCAATCAGTGATCGTCTCATCACTATTTCAGCATGTACAGTGAAGATCATTCATTGCTCACAATATAATAACAGAAGTTAAGAAAAGATTGTAAATAAGTAAACAATAAAAATAGCTGAAAGCTAAAAGAAATATAACAAAAAAAACTACAATTTCTTGGAAGTCATCCAAAAAAACCCTCCTAGGAGTGTCCATCATTCCCAAATATTCTTATTAAAGTCAAGCATAAAAATAATTGAGGATTGGGTCTGTCTGACCAGAAATATCCTGCAAATAAGAATGCAGGAAATACAAACCAACTAGGTTACTTCTACTCAATCAGCCAACTTGCTAGAAATGGCAGCCAAAATTCTTCTTCATATTACATCCTGTTGGCATTTTGTTTTTATTTTCTGGGGTTTTTTTTTTTGTTTTTAAAGGACAAATAGGGAAACATTAAATAATGCAGACCTTGATATACTGTGCCTGAATACTGCAGGAAAGCAGTGATAGTCAAAGGATAAGAGTCCTTTTGACCATAGGGCTGCTTGGTCCTAACAGATTTAAAATTAAAAACAAACCACCACTACCCCTACCACCACCAATACTACTACTACTGCTGGTTATGATGCAAGTTATTTCTACAGACTCATAACGGATACTAATATTTTGTTTGTAAATTACGCTATTTACCTTTACACATACATACCCACATACAAACGTTCACATATATACATGTGGATGTAAGAATATATATAGGCACATAGATATATAGATATAGTATTATTTTATATATATATATATATATATATATATATATATATATATATATATATATATATACACATATGTATATATGTATGTATATATATATATGTGTGTGTGTATATATATATATGTGTATATATATAAATGTAAAAGCTAACTGGTGACAAAGTCGGCGTGATATATGTATATATATATATATATATATACATATATCATGCCGACTTTGTCACCAGTCAGTTTTTACATTTATATATATACATATATATATATATACACACACACACATATATATATATATATATACATACATATATACATATGTGTATATATATATATATATATATATATATATATATATATATATATATATAAAATAATACTATATATATATATATATATTAATGGTGCAAAACTGAGTAATTTCAATCTGGTTGATTACTGATGAAGAATTAGAGACCTTCTGTGCCTGTCTTCTGTCCATTTGTGCATTCAGTATACGTTATACATTTTTTACAATACATTTTTTATTTTAGATATATATGTATATGTATATATGTATATGCACACACACACACACATATACATATACATACATGTGTGTGTGTGTGTGTGTGTAATTATCAGTTTGTTGCCCATAAGTTAGAAAATAGTACATTCAATATGAGAAATGAAGACTCTCTTTCAGAATCAAAGATAGGCCCAATGTTACAATGCTAGCCAACTTAATATGGCAATTAAAAGAGGATCCCTTACCATACAAAAGCAACTAGAAATTGTTACAACGACCTGGACCACATCTGAATGAAAGTGATCATTGCAAGCTTTGCTTGGTAGAAAGGAAAAAATCATCCTCGTCCATATGCATCACATGACCATACAAACACAGACTTCTCTCTTACATGCAACATATGATGCCTCATATACCCAATTTTTCTATTAATTCATTTACAGTGTTGCACATGCATACTGATATTACCCATCCAGTGGAGCATGCTGGTTTCATTTCTTTCAAGCCTTCACAGGTCTTCTGTAACTACAGCCCATGTTTCACTGCCATGCAGCATAGTTGTACATACACAGACATCATACAATCTGCCTTTCACTCTGTGGTAGAGATCCTTTGTTACTAACAACGGTAGTAGCTCACTGAACTTTGCCCAGCCGATTCTTTTTCTAGCAGCTACACTTTCAGAATTTCCTCTTCCACTGCTAACTTGTTCATGTAGGTAAAGGAAGCTATCCACACCTAAAATTTCTTCTCTAGTTCAGGTAGGGATTCAGTTATAAGAACAAAATCATCTACATAGAGGAACTCCCAAGGGAAGCCAGACAGCTGCTCTGGCAACGATCACGCTCGAACGGTGCTCTTAGTGCTCCACTGGTACAGGTGCCATCACGATTTCACTTTCGCTTGCCCCAACAGGTCTTCGCAATATAATATATTGTATTTGGGGAGGGTCATTTTTTTAATCACCAAATAAACACACGCACTATATATTTGTTCTTCACTCGTTTATTACTGTTCATATTTTAACTCATGTCCATATAGAGGGCGCTATAGAATCAAGGTGGACAGTGTAGCCAAAATGAATAATATAATTTTATGATTAAAGCAGGGAAAACGAAAATTCAGTTATCTGAACAATTCATAGTAGTCATTTAAAGGCCAGGTAATCCTGCATGTGTTAAGCAAGGTAAACAAAATGATATTTATGGTGGATCATATGCGTGTGTGTGTGTGAGACGTGTGTATGTATGTATGTATGTATTTGTAAGCACTCAAATATGTGACAAAATGTTGTGCCTATGTGTGTGGATACATACCAATGCAAATATCAGAATGTAAATATATCTATATGTTCTACACGTAGACACACAAACACACACACACAGAGGCATACACGTACACTTCCTTAACTCTAAATTTGACAGATTTGACAGCCACCATTTAAACTAGTTGTTCTCTCCCTCTATCACCTCTCCCTTTCTCCCTGCTTCTGTCTCTCTGTCACTCTCCCTTTCTCTCTCTCTCTATATATATACATATATATATATATATATATATATATATATATATATATATATATATATATGTATATATGTATATATTTATGTATTTGTATATATATGTATACATATATATATATATATGTATATATATATATATATATATATATATATATATATGTATGTATATATGTATGTGTGTGTGTGTGTGTGTGTGTGTGTGTGTGTGTAGATATATAGATATAGATATGTCACAGTTTCTCTCTCTCTCTCTCTCTTTTCTCTTTATACCGTTCTAGCTCTGCTTCTCTCTTTCTCATTCTTTAATTTCGTCATGTCAAATTTATTCTTATTCATCTGTGCTGGCCTCGTTCTTACAAGGAATTCCTTAACAAGGTTTGATGCTTATAATTATTATTTGTTTTGTTTCTTGTGTTAATGATTATTATTATTATTCTTTTAGCTCGGGTTTCATTGGAAATCCTGTAGCGGGCTGCTATGTGCAGCCTAGGATACCATGCTATCTGTTCTTTTCAGCTAATACTTTTCTGATGATTCTGTCCATGCCAAAGAGGCAAAACCATTTGTAACAAACCTACTGAGCACTCTATTCTGGTTTCTTTTATATTCCTCTTGATGCCTTCTGATACTGTCCACAACGACACAACAGCAATTGACACTATCTTCACCTTCTTCATATTCCATAGTTGGGCTATTTCATATTTAACAGGGTTATATATGTCTATTTTTTTTTTGCCTTCTTTCTTGACTATTTGTGGATTAAAGGGACATGCAATATCACTTATATAGCATTATTTGTTTTTAAAGCAGTGAGCTGGTAGACTTCTTAGCATGCTGGGCAAAATGCTTAGCAACATTTCATGTGTCCTTATGTTCTGAGTTCAAATTCCGCTGAGACTAACTTTGCCTTTTATCCTTTCAGGGTTGATAAAAAAAAGTACCAGTTGTGTACTGTGGTTGATGCAATCAACTATCCCTTCCCCCAAATTTCAGGCCTTGTGCCTATAGTAGAAAGAATTATTATTATTACTACTACTATTATTATTATTATTATTAATATTATTATTATCATTATTATTATTATTATTATTATTATTAATATTATTATTATCATTATTATTATTATTATTATCAATATTATTATCATTATTATTATTATTATTATTATTATTATTATTATTATTATTATTATTATTATTATTATTATTATTATTATTATTATTATTATTATTATTATTATTATTATTATTATTATTATTATTATTATTATTATTATTATTATTATTATTATTATTATTATTATTATTATTATTATTATTATTATTATTATTATTATTATTATTATTATTATTATTATTATTATTATTATTATTATTATTATTATTATTATTATTATTATTATTATTATTATTATTATTATTATTATTATTATTATTATTATTATTATTATTATTATTATTATTATTATTATTATTATTATTATTATTATTATTATTATTATTATTATTATTATTATTATTATTATTATTATTATTATTATTATTATTATTATTATTATTATTATTATTATTATTATTATTATTATTATTATTATTATTAAGGTGGTGAGCTGGCAGAATCGTTAGCATGCCAGGCGAAATGCTTAGCGGTATTTCGTCTGTTGCCACATTCTGAGTTCAAATTCCACTAAGGTTGACTTTGCCTTTCATCCTTTCAGAGTTGATAAAATAAGTACCTGTTGGACATTGGGGTCAATATGATCAACTCATCCCCACTGCTAAAATTGCAGCCATTGTGGCAAAATTTGAAACCATTATTATTATTATTATTATTATTATTATTATTATTATTATTATTAAGGCTGCAATCTGGCAGAATAATTAGCATGCTGGGCGAAATGCTTAGCGGTATTTCGTCTGCCGCTACGTTCTGAGTTCAAATTTTGTTGAGGTGGACTTTGCCTTTCATCCTTTCAGGGTCAATAAATTAAGTATCAGTGAAACACTGGGGTCAATGCGATTGACTAGTCCCCTCCCCACAAATTTCAGGGTTTTTGCCTTTAATAGAAAGTATTATTATTATTGAGTGAGAGAGCAGTGCATGCTACCAAAGTGACACTGGGGTAAAATATACAAAGCCCATTATACCCATCATGATTACCCGTCTGATAAGGGTACGCCAGGCTCATGCATCACAACCATATGTGCGCGACATGGTGATCTCATATCAAGATAAACAGCGCATGACCTCGCAGGTGGGGCCCAGTTAGAATTTTCTTCAGGTCGAGTAGCCCATCCCGCTCAAGAGGTCCCTGAATAATAATAGTAATAATAATAATAATTATTATTATTATTATTATTATTATTATTATTATTATTATCAAAGGCAGTGAGCTGGCAGAATCCTTAGTATGAATTTCACTCATTGCTAAATTCTGAGTTCAAATTCTCCCGAGGTCGACTTTGCCTTTCATCCTTTCAGGGTCGATAAAATGAGTACCACTTGAGTACTGGGGTCGATGTTATCGACTATTCCCTGCCCCCAAATTTCAGGTCTTGTGCCTAAAATAGAAAGGATCATTATTATCATTATTGTTTTTGGTGGTGTTGATGTTGTTTTTGCTGTTCTTTTTGTTGTTGTTATTTATAGTAAACTGGGGAGTTATATGATTAACTAAAAAATCTTTGAAGGTGTGCCCCAGCATGGCCATGGTGTAATGACAGAATAGCAAAATAAAAGAATAATGCTACAAATAATAACAATATCATTTCTGACAGTACATAAACTGTCAATCTGTCAGTGATTTTGGTGCAGCTCCGATGTTATTGTTGTTATTGTTGCTGATGGTGTTACTGTTAAGTTTGGCTATGTTCATTTATGTGTGTGTGTGTGTGTGTGTGTGTGTGTGTGGATTTATGAGTATGCGTTTGTGTGATTTGTGTATGTGTATGTGTGCGTATGTGTGTGCATGTGTGTGAGAAAGAATTTGTGAGTATATGTTTGGGTGATTTGTGTGTGTGTGTGTGTGTGTGTGTGTGCGTGTGTGTGTGTGAGAATTTGTATGTGTGTGTGTGTGAATTTTTGAGTATGCGTTTGTGTGATTTGTGCATGTGTGTATGTGTGTGCATGTGTGTGAGAGAGAATTTGAGAGTTTGCGTTTGAGTGATCTGTGTGTGTGTGTGTGTGTGTATGTGAGAATTTGTATGCGTTTGTGTGATTTGTGCATGTGCATATATGTGTGCATGTGTGTGAGAGAGAATTTGCAAGTATGTGTTTGGATGATTTGTGTGTGTGTCTGTGAGAATTTGTATGCATTAGTGTGATTTGTGTGTGTGTGTGTGTGTGTGTGTGTGTGTGTGTGTGTGTAATGTGTGGTGTGTGTGTGTGTGTTTGAATAGGTGTGAGTTTGTGGCAGTGTGTGTATTCATGTGTATGTCTGTAAGTGAGCATACATTTGTGTATGTTTGTGTGCTGTGGGCTTGTGTTTGTAAATGTGTAAGTCTGTGCATATGTGTGGATATCTGTATGTGCACCCATTTTAATGTGCATGTATGTATTTGTGTGTGCATATACGTGTATCCGTATGCATGTGTCTCCTGTATATGTGTGCTTGTGTGTATGTATGGTTGTCTAGTGTGTGTGTGTCTATATTTTCTGTGCTTGCATATAAGTATATGTATGTGGATGAGTGCTTCTGTATATTTCAATGTGCAACTCTAAGACTTCTGTATATTTATGAGGTTGTCACTGAATGTTTTTATTGTACTTTAACAATTTACACATTCTTTTGACTATAACAATAGATTCTGACATGGACACAAGGCCAAACATTCTGCAGGCTGATTAAACTGATTTAGCCAGTATTTATTTGATTGGTCCATAACCCCACCCGCTGGAAGCGTAATTTGCTTGCATAGCCAGTGGAGTGGCATCATTTGATAGCTAAAGCAATGTGAAGCACATTGTGATCAGCAATGTGTAACAACATCCAATAGTCTAGTCGATACTATGATATTATATATATATATATATATATATATATGTACATAAAACATAGCAGACACACAGGTGTGTGTGTGTGTGTGTACACATGTGTGCACACCACATGTGTGCACACCACATGTGTAGTGATATATATAAAAAAATGTAGTCCTACTTTTAGCAATACCACATACCTTTTCATAATAACTTGTAAGTTTATTAAAGCAATAATTTTTATCTTAACACACACAAACAAGCTCACAAATATATACTTATGTGTGTGTATACATATATATATATGTATAAACATACGTGCGTGTGTGTATGCATGTCTATAATCGCACGCACGCGCCTCATGTAACAATACGTTATATAAGCGTGGAATCCTAGGAAACCGGTGGCGGTTTTAAAAGGTGAATAAATGTTTGCTCTAAAAGAAGAAAAAAACGTGACATTTAATCATAAAATATCACAAGAGGAATATTTTTAAAAAAACCAATCTTTTTCAAGTAAATCCATTCATGTTTGTGCTAGTACTAGTTGTCTCCCCTCCACGCATCTCTCTCTCAGCTTTTCTTCAGGAAATATTGCTTTGCCATTGAAACTTGTTAAATATATTTTCTCGATTTTACTGTGTTAGGCAATCGCTAATAGTGTTTTATCGGAAATTTTTGAAACTAACACAAACTGTATGTGTTGGATAATTTTGTGTGTTCGTCCTGGGTAGGTCTGTCAGAATTATCTTCTCCTTAATATGTACGAACCATATCTACATATTTATATATACTCTTTTACTTGTTTCAGTCATTTGACTGTGGCCATGCTGGAGCACCGCCTTTAGTCGAGCAAATCGACCCCAGGAATTATTCTTTAGAAGCCTAGTACTTATTCTATCGGTCTCTTTTGCCGAACCGCTAAGTTATGGGGGCGTAAACACACCAGCATCTGTTGTCAAGCGATGTTGGGGGAACAAACACAGACACACAAACATATACACACACATACATATATATATATACATATATACGACGGGCTTCTTTCAGTTTCCGTCTACCAAATCCACTCACAAGGCTTTGGTCGGCCCGAGGCTATAGCAGAAAACACTTGCCCAAGATGCCACACAGTGGGACTGAACCCGGAACCATGTGGTTGGTAAGCAAGCTACTTACCACACAGCCACTCCTGCGCATTTATATATTTATCTTAATTTTCAATTGCGCGCATGACTGTCGTGGCGGAACTCCACTAATCATAGAGGTACTTGATTAGGCCCTGAATTGTACTTAATTATGACCACCACAATTACCAAATTCACTTCATTTGCATGAAATAACAACCAAATTTACTTTAAAAATCGCTCATACTTTTTCTTTTTCTTTTTTTTTTTTTTGAAAAGGATAGACACATAGTCTTATGTACTTTATACTTGAATATATAAACAAAAAAACTAAAGCAGTCAAGACTGGATTAGAGAAGTATTAAGGCTAACTTAGGAGTGGAATCACCTACTAATCCATTAGCACCAAATGATCTTGTTACAATTGTTATTGTTTAGCCACAAGCTATCCACGACCAGATTATCTCGTGTCCTTTTTTTTTTTTGATGTCAGTAGTGTTGTAAGATTTTAGGAACAAATTGGCTGTTATTTCTAGCAAGATGACTGACCATGTAGATGTTCCCTCATTGACTCATAACTGGCATTGTTTTTAAACATTACATTCAACATTACCTGTTTCTCAGCTTGTTTGTTTATTTGTATGTATGTATGTGTATGTATGTATGTATGTATGTATGTATGTATGCATGTATGTGATTGTATGTATCTATGTATGTATGTGTATATGTGTGTGTATGTATGTATGTTCTTTTCTTTGGCCATTATTTTATTTCTTTACCCATTTCATTTTACAGCAGCGAAACATGCACCAACCAGTGCAACTGCAAAACCTGGTTTGGGGTGAATGCATGCAAATTTAGGTATGTTGACAGCCTTCTTCTTCTTCTTCTTCTTCTTCTTATTCTTCTTCTTATTATTATTATTCTCCTCCTCTTCCTCCTCCTCCTCCCTCCCCCTCCATCCCTCCCCCTCCTCCTCTTCCTCCTCATCATTGAGTGAGAGAGCAGCACATGCCACCAAAGTGACACACACAGGTACAATTATACAAAGCCCAATATACCCATCATGGGGACTGTCACATTAAGTTCACAGCATACAACTACTATGATCTTGGTGTGTTTACGTGCCCGTAACTTAGTGGTTCGGCAAAAAGAGATCGATAGAATAAGTACTAGGCTTACAAAGAATAAATCCTGGGGTTGATTTGTTTGACTAAAGGCAGTGCTCCAGCATGGCCACAGTCAAATGACTGAAACAAATAAAAGAATAAAAGAAAGAATAATTAATTCTTCGCTTAGATGGTGAGCTAGCAGAATTGTTGGCACACAGGGCAAAATGCTTAGTGGCATTTTATTCAGCCTTATGTTCTGAGTTCAAATTCTACCAAGGTCACCTTTCAGGGCTCAATAAAATAAGTAGCAGTTAAGTACTGGGGTAGGGTGATGTAATCAACTTAACCCCTCTCCCAAACTTAGTGGCCTTGTACCAACATTTGAAATCAATAATTAATTCTTTGTTTTAGGTGGCAAGCTGGCTGAAGTGTAAGCATGTCGGACAAAACACTTAGCAGCTTTTCTCCCATTTTTTTTTTTATATTCTAAACTCAAACCCCACCAAGGTTTAATTTTGCCTCTCATAATTTCAGTGGGGGCAATAAAATAAAGTACCAGTCAAGAACAGTGGGGTCAACGTAATCAGCTTAATCCCTCATCCTCACAGAATTGCTGGTCTTGTGCCAAAATTAGAAAAGGACTATTAATTCTTTATTTGTGTGTTTAATTTTACAGTGAACATCTCCAGAAGAACTGTAAATGTTGTCCAGGTTTCTACATCACAAACGAATACACATGTGAAGGTTTGTACATCACTGTACTTTTTAACTTTCTTACTGGTTCCATTTATTGTGCTGTGGACATGCTGGGCCATACGTTTTCATCAGTACGTGTGGGTGGCATGTAAAAGCACCCACTACACTCTGAGTGGTTGGCGTTAGGAAGGGCATCCAGCTGTAGAAACTCTGCCAAATCAGATTGGAGCCTGGTGTTGCCATCCGGTTTCACCAGTCCTCAGTCAAATCGTCCAGCCCATGCTAGCATGGAAAGCGGACGTTAAACGATGATGATGATGAATAACATCAACCACCACCACCACCACCAAAACTACTCCAGAACTTATTTTCCTGACTAGGTCTTATTCATTTTATTGTAATTTGAAAAATTCAAGGCAAATCGAAACTGGGAGAAATTCAAACTTAAGAAGATACCCAAGAAAATACCACATGACGTTTTATCTGATGCTGTTCCATTTCTGCCATCTACCGGTCATATTTGATTTATGGTAGGATTTCAATTGTTCCCATTTGCTTTTGTTTGTGATTATTGTTATTGTTATTGTTTAACCACATCTCATCTCAGAATATGCAAACTTATGATATATATATATATATATATATATATCAGATTGGAGGCTGGTGTTGCCATCCGGTTTCACCAGTCCTCAGTCAAATCGTCCAACCCATGCTAGCATGGAAAGCGGACGTTAAACGATGATGATGATGATGATGATGATGATGATATATATCTGTAAAAATATGTGACACTTATTCGGTAGCCATGATAAAACTCCGAGTTTCGGATGCCAGGGTGGGTACCCACACCAACATCTCTTCAGTTATCCGGACAGGAATTTTCAATGGCCGGATAACTGAAGAGATGTTGGCATGGGTTCCCATCCCAGCATCCGAAACTCGGAGTTTTATCATGGCTAACAAATAAGTGTCACATATTTTTACAGATAAATTCCTCTATTTACATAATATCAAGGTCTCTTTCTTTCTTTTGTTGTCCTTTCTATCAATATATATGTATATATATATATATATATATATATATATATATTACCATTATCATCATTGTTTCAAAGTCCAATTTTCCATACTTGCATGGGTTGTACAGAATTTGTCAAGGTAGATTTTCTCCAGCTGCATGCCCTTCCTGTCACCAACTTTCACCTGTTTCCAAGTAAGGTGATATTTCCCTATGACCAGACATGTCTTGGATGACTGGAAATGAAAGGACACCATTTGCATGACACTGAAAACTATCATGTGATGTCAAAGAAAGGAGACACCAACACACACATGCACATTTTTCTCCGTGTTTTTCTCCTTGTCTCCATATTCTTTCTGTTGAAGAGCGTAGCTCGAAATGTTAAAGACTTTCCGTATTCCCGGGCGTCATACTAATACATCCTTTTGTTGTTTACACCACCTGTCCTCGTCTGTTGTTGTTTTTTTTCATACATTCTCCCATATATATATATATATATATATATATATATATGTTTTTTTTCATACATTCTCCCATATATATATATATATATATATATATATATATATATATATATATATATATATATATATATACAACAGACATCTTTCAGTTTCCATCAACCAAATCCACTCTCAAGGATTTGGTCAGTCTGGGGCTATGGTGAAAGATACTTGCCCAAGTGATTGGGAAACAAACTTATTACTACACAGCCACATCTATATACTGAAGCAACTACTACAATGTAGAAGAGCCAGTTTATCCATTTGAAAACATACAAAATCTGTTAATATTCACCTTTTCTATATTTCTAAACAATACTGTAAAGTTGGTGTGTGTGAAACAGTATCATTGTCTCTGGGGTGTATAGCCAGGCCACTATTATCTCCCTTCCTATTCATAAGGTGCTATAATGCTTCATTGCACCATTGCATTAATTAAATAAAATCTATGAAATCCCTCTCTCAAACATTTTTGTTTTTCCCTACAGATGTAAATGAATGTCTAAAGAAACCAGTAATCTGTCAACAGGACTGTATAAACACCATAGGAAGTTATCACTGTTCTTGCAAAAAGGGGTTTTACCTGGAAAAAAATAACCACACCTGTAAAAGTAATTATGACTTTTTATTTATTCATTTTTAACTGTCCTGTGATATACAGAACATCAGTCTGTCCATCCCTTGCCATGCTCTTGTTTATTTCAACAAGTTTTTTTACTGTTCTTGTCATCAGGAGTTTTACCTGGAGGAAAATAAACACACCTGTAAAAGTAATAATGACATTTTATTTATTTATTCATCTTTAACCATTCTGTGTTGTACAGAGTATTGATCCAGCCACCCTATGCTGTACTCCTAGTTTATTTCCAAGAGTTTTATTGCATACCTTTTGAGAAGAACTCTATGTGTGGTTCAAACTAGTATGTGTGAAACAGTATCTTCGTCTCAGGGTGTATATAGCCAGGTCACTATTATCTCCCCTCCCATTCAACTTCTTGTCATTTCGGCATGTGAAACTTCTAACCCAGACACGTTTTTTTGTTTTTTTTTGCCTCTTTCCCATTATTTCTCTTTATTTTTCTTTCCTCATTTCTCTCTGTTGAAGAGCATAGGCTCGAAATATCAAAGACTTTTCTATTTTCCCTGAACCAGACTAATACATCTTGTTTGTTGTTCCCTCACCTGTCTCTATCTTTTGGTTTTTGTACATTTGAACCATATGAACCTTGTGTGTGTGTGTGCATGTGCATAATGGGAGTGCAACTCATAAGCAAGTCTATACAGTATATGTGGTCAGAATTGACATGTCTGCAATGGTGTGAATATCTCTGGATGTATATAGTTGTGGTGAGGCTTCAGTTTATGATACAAGTATATATGGTATATGTAGTCAGAATTGGAATGTCTGAAATGGTATAACTGTCTCTGTGAGTATATATTTGTGATGACGGTACAAGTTATATGCAAGTACAAATGGTACATGTAGTCAGAATTAGTCTGTGTGAAATGGTATGACCATCTCTGGGTGTATATGATTGTAATGAGGGTGCAATTTATATCCAAGTACATACGGTATATGTCGTTAGACTGTTATGCCTGGAATAGTTTAACTCTCCCTGGGTGTTTATAAAAGCAATAGAAGTGCAACTTATATGCAAGTATATACAGTATGTATAAATAGAATTGATGTATCTGACATGGTATGAATGTCTTAGTGAGTGTATATAATAATGGTGATATTATCATAGAGTGAAATGCTTTTTATTTCTGTACAATACAGGTAAAACTAATTGTCAGAACATGTATCCCCAGTGTGAACACTATTGCAAAGACCTCAAAACTGGTCCAGTTTGCTTTTGTAATGAAGGTTATGAACTGTCTCACGATGAATTTTCTTGTGTTCGTAAGTACTTTAAGTTTTATATCACATCAAAATATAATCAAATTTCGAATACTCATCATCGTCATCATCATCATCATCATTTAACATCTATCTTCCATCTCTCTCTCTCTCTCTCTCTCTCTCTCTCTCTCTCTCTCTCTCTCTGTCTGTCTCTGTCTCCTCCTCTCTCTCTCTCTCTGTTCATGTGTGTGAGCATATTTCTCTTTATGTGTCCAAGGAAAGGAAACACATTTATGTCAGTCGTGTTCAATTGTCAAACTGTACTGACTTTCTCTTTATCTTTCCCTTTCACTTTCTCTTTCTCTCTCTCTTTCACTTTCTCTTTATGTTCATATTTATGTGTGCAGGCATGTGACTGGTGTGCCAAAGGTTCAACCATTCATTCAATTCATCACCTTCATTTACTTTTATCATACTGAACACA
This sequence comes from Octopus bimaculoides, assembly GCF_046866305.1. Taxonomy (NCBI): domain Eukaryota; kingdom Metazoa; phylum Mollusca; class Cephalopoda; order Octopoda; family Octopodidae; genus Octopus; species Octopus bimaculoides. The sequence goes on from NC_142938.1 coordinate 16,145,488, forward strand.
TATGTATTTATTTCAGACAAAACGAAATGTATTCCTCACTTCAACTTCTGTCACCATACTTGTGTCCCACATCACACAGGGTATAAATGCAAATGCAGAAAAGGTTATAAGCTAGACCCCAACGGTTACAGTTGTACTAGTAAGTATTTAAAATTGTTTATTAAGAATTCAATTTATGTTTATTTGTGCATTTTAACTGGTACTCTGTCAGTTATGATGAGGGTCTCAGGAGATCTAATCAACAGAGCAGCCTGCTCATGAAATTAAAGTGCAAGTGGCTGAGTGCTCCACAGACACATGTACCCTTAGTGTAGTTCTCAGAAAAATTCAGCATGACACAGAATGTGACAAAGCTGGCCCTTTGAATTACGGGTATGACTCATTATTGCTTGGTGAGTGGACTGGAGCAATGTGAAATGAAGTGTCTTACTCAAGGATACAATGCACCACAAGGAATCGAATGTTAATGATTCTGCCAGCTCACCGCCTTCATTATAATAATAATAATAATAATAATAGCAATAATAATAATAATAATGATGATGACAATAATAATAATAGCAATAATAATTATAATAATCAACAAAAAACTTCCAAACTGTGGTTTTATTACCTTAAATGCTTTTGTCATTTCAGAAATAACTCGTTCTCATAGAAGGCATCATTTCTTTAGAGGTATGCATAGACATGTTAAACCTACAACACTCCAGCCTGACCATGTCCATCACCATCCCTATGACTACCACCATGTGGAGAATGACTACTACTATCACTAACTCGACCAGTAAGCTCCTCTACAAAATGATGATGATGATGATGATGATGATGATGATGATGAAAATAATAATAATGATAATAATAAATAAATAAATAAATTAGTTAAAACCAACTAAGATGTATTTCAAGAGAAAATTACGAAGAAATGGATATATTTGGAATGGAATTGATTGTTATGAGAATAAAGAACACAGTATGTACAATACTGATTTCTGATTCTTTTGTTTTTTAAATCTTAACCCCACCCACCCAGTATATCTACAGCTAATAATGAGAAAATGCTCAGTGTTTTTATTAGATAAATTCAAGAAGGTAGTGATGTACTGAATGATGAATGCAAAAGAACCAAAAAAAATAATTGAATTTAAGTCTGCCTCTTAGTTGAAGAGTTTGAAAATGGGGAGAAAAAGATTTCGACAAATGCAACTGATTGATTGGTAAAATTAAATGATTAATTAAATAATTGATAGGTGCAGGAGTGGCTGTGTGGTAAGTAGCTTGCTTACCAACCACATGGTTCTGGGTTCAGTCCCACCTTGGGTGTCTTCTACTATAGCCTCGGGCCAACCAAAACACCTTAACTGCACAGCCATCAGCCATACCTGTGTCTATTATGGGAATAAGGAGGCAAAGTAAGATTAATTAATAGATATGGCTGGGTATATGAGAGAATGATCACGGAAGAAGTTCTCAGTTCTTAGTATAGATAAATAGATGGTGCATCATCACAAGTGATTGCAGCTGCAAATGGTTTGATGTGGTAATTGCAAAATTTTCCCAAGGGGAAATAATACATTCCTTGTAAGCAGTTGAGGGTCAGTGACTGTAAGAGCATCCAGCCCTAGAAAAATCTGCAAGACGCATCAAACCCATACAAGAATGGAAGAGTGGACATTAAAGGAAAGGATAGTGTATATCCTTATCATAATAACTACAAGAAAACCAACAAGAGGGCAGTGCTCTTGCTAATTCTTTTTTCTTTTTTTTTAATGATCTTAAATTCTGAAAAAATTCATTAAAAAGTCAATTTGCATTTTTAGTTCTTCTTATAATATTAGAAATTGCATTTTCATAATGAATGTAATTAATTTTCTTTATTTGTGTGTATCTAATAACATTTCCTTCAATAAAACCATATCAATTTACATGTAATACAATACAAAATATTTCTTTTCTTTAGCATAGTGCGATGACTGTATATAACCTGAAAAATTTAAGCACAGCTATCTGTCTGTCTGTCCGTCTGTCTGTTTGTCTGTCTGTCTGTCTGTCTATCTATCTATCTATCTATCTATCTATCTATCTATCTATCTCACAGTTGAGATTCTAACCCTTTATATACACTCTGTGTGTGTGTGTGTGTGTGTGTGTGTGTGTGTGTGTGTGTGTGTGTGTGTGTCTGTGTGTGAGTCTGTGTGTCTGTGTGTGTGTACAGTGGGGAATGGAGTATAAACATTTCGATTTTTTAAAAAATTATTTAATCTAGTGTTTCCTAGTCTGGGATTTGCACACAGCTGGAGATCCACGAAGACAGCACAGAGGAGGTGGAGATGGAGATGAGGGCAGGCTCCATGAGCTGGGTTCAAAATTTGTTGAACAGACAGACTTTTCAAAGTCTTGAGATCTGTAGGAAAAATTCATAAAAAAAAAAATTGGATCCTAGATAGTAAAAAGATTGGATTGAGGACTACTCATAGTAGTCATAAGAAAAGGGGCAGACCCCATAATCTTTGCAACCCCTCTCCCACTCACTTTAGACCTGCTGAGGTCGTTGTTGTTGTTGTTAGTACCATTGATGGTGGTGGTTGTAGTTTTGTTGTTGCTTAGCCCCAGGTCAACCCTGATGCAGCAGACTTATGGTGAAAGATGTAGTTTTGATCATCTCATCCATATTTTTCTTTCAGACTAACTTATCAAACGTGTTCTTCATTTTTCTTAGGACAACAGAGCAGTCTCTTTGACTCTGTAACATGTCGGAGTTCAATTCACAAAATATTACTGTTATATTGGAGTTTAATATATAAAAATATTAGTAAAGAATAAAAAGTTTAGGAAGGTATAACAATGCACTATAGAACAAAAAAAATGGACTATATACCTGTTGTAACTTGGTAAACTATAGTCCGATGATATTTGGAATTAGAATTCCTTCTTCAGTTCTTATTTACTGGAGTCTCTGCTATAAACTGTCTATATTACTGTCACATTGGAAATCAATCAGTAAAAAAAATACTGTCACAATGAAGATCGATCAATAAACTACTAGTGTTATGCTGGAAATCAATCAACAAACGATTACTGTCACACTGGAGATTAATCAATAAAAAATTACAATAATCTATAAAAAAAAAAATTCTGTTGCACTTTACATGGAGTCTGACGGTTTAACCACTGAGCCATGTTTTAATAATCATACCTATTTATAACTTAATGAATACTACATTTTGCAAGTCTCCATATATTAATATGGATTTTCTACAGCCTTCAATTATATTTTTAGAAATTTGTGGTGCACCCAGATACCCATTATAGCACACAAATGCACTGAGGTGCACCATTTTTGAACCAACCACTGTGGTAAGATATAATTTGAGGTAAAGTTGGCTGCCCTTTCTAGCAATTTGAGCTTCTGCATAAAGGGTTTCCTCACTGAAGCAGTTGATAATTTGCCTAGAACTTCTGTAGTGATACCTGTAAGGCGAAATGTAGAAGGAAAGAGAATTCCAGAGGGTTGTAAATTTTGAGGAGGAAGGACTGTATTAAATATTTAGTATAGGCCTTGTGTATGTGAGAGACTGTGAATATATATATATATATATATATATATATATATATATATATATACATACACACATATATATATACACTCACACACACTACATACATATATCTTTTATAGATTATCTTATACTGAGTTCAGTCATTGGATTGCAGCCATTCCATGCCTCCTTTGTTTCACCTTTTGACTGGTACTTTATTTTATTGATGCCCAAAAGGATGAAAGGCAA
>NC_142938.1:16321772-16356772 GCF_046866305.1 Octopus bimaculoides
TTGTGATGCTCTTACTTTTACTGTATTGAAAGTGTTTTACGTAAGTTGTGTGCAGTGCCTAGTAGTGCTATTTTCTGTATTTTATATATACACTTGTTAGTCCTGGTGTTTTTGTCATGTATTTGTCTGAATATCTTTTTATCATACCTAATGAGCCTACTATGATAGGAATTGTTTCTGTTTTTAGACTCCACATTCGGGTTACCTCTATTTCCAGGTCTTTGTATTTTGAAAGTTTCTCCATATCTTTTAGAGAAACACTGTCATTTGTTGGTATTGATACATCGATTAGAAAGCATTTTTTTCTTGATCTCTGACAACTATATTCGGCCTATTAGCCTTAATTTCTCTGTCTCTGTGTATTGGCATATCCCATAGTATGGTTGTTTATTAATATTATTAGTTTGTTTTATTTGTCAAAGTTCTTTCGTCACAGTTCTTTTGTCTCATCTTCTTTCAGGTCTTGTTCTGTCTATTCTATTTTGTCTTTCTGTGGTATGTATACCTATCTGCGCATGCGTTTACGTCTATGTGTGTCTCAATGCGTTTATCATGTGTATGTGCGTCTTGTGTGCATGTATATGGGTTTGTATATTACACTGTTTGCACTCGTATCTGGGTAGGTTTCTCTATCATAGAGCATGACGAAAATGGGATGTGTCCACTACACAGGAGTAAATCTAGGAATAGCATATCAAGAACTAAAACGAAAAGAGGTAAAGCCGGCTCATGATATTACAAAAAATATCAGAATGTAATGTTCGTCGATGCTACCCTTTGAGGTGAACTAGTGTATCATTTAAAGAAAACCTTAGATAAGATGAATCTACGGATTAAAATAGTAGAAAGGCTAGGAACCCCTATAAAATCCCTGATCTGTAGAACATACCCTTTTGAATGAGCCCCCTGTACGGCTAGGAACTGTGTAGTGTGTAGAGTAAGCCTGTAGCCAAACTGTAAAACTAAGTATGTAGTCTATAGTATAATGTGTACAGGGGGATGGAGTAAAAAAAAAACAAAAAACAACGATGTATATTGCAGAGACAGCGCGTAGCATAGGTGAAAGGATAAGTGACAGTGGCGGGAATTCAAGGAGGGGAAAAGCTCATCAGTGCAATACCAACATGGTTAATTAGAACGCGAAGTGAGTTTAATTCGTGAAAGATGACCATCCCCAAATATAAAATTATCTGTTTCAACACACGTTTTCACATCAAGAATCTCGTAGAACACACACATTGTTTTCGAACTTTAGCAAAAGGCCAGCAAGTTTAGGGCAGGAGCTAAGACGATTACATCGACCTCAATACTTAACTGGTACTTTTTTTAAAATCAACTCTGAAGGGATGAAAGGCAAAGTCGACCTCGGCGAAATTTGAACTCAGAACGGGCGAAATGCGGCTAAGCATTTTACCTGAGGTGCTAACGATCCTGCCAACTCGTTGTCTTTATGAAGAAAAAAAGAAAGAAAGAAAGAAAGAAACCTGCAGAAATATAAAGAATTAACAGAGGATGATGAAGAGCAGGAGGAGGAGGGGGAGGAAATAATATATAAAACTCAGATGAGGCTCCACAATAGGACTACTGCATGCATGCATGTATGTATGTATGTTCATGGGCTGGAAAACTCGTAAGCACGTCAGAAAAAAGGATTAATGGTATTTCTTTCGGTTTCACACTCTGAGTTCAAATTCCGCCGAGGTCGACGTTGCCTTTCATCCTTTCGGGGCCGATGAATTACATAGTAGTGAAACACTGGGGTCGATGTAATCGACGAATCCCCTCCCGCCAAATTTCAGGTCTTCTGCATTCTGTAGGAATTAAGTGGTTTTCTTAAGTTCATTTCCACTCTTTAAATTTTTGTATTTTTTCTGTGTCATAGAACGGGAATTACGATTTTGAAAGAATTTTCAGTAATTATTTTATTATTGCTCCCGTCACACACTAAAGGTGAATTTCTACTTTACAGAACGAGTGACTTTCGGCAGTTTGGAATGGTCAGATTCGTACAGAACACATTTAAAAAACGGTTAGAAATACACATTTTTCACATTCAACGTAAGAAGGATGTAAGAGCTTAAATTTTTTTTATAAAAGCAACAAGGAAAGAATTATTGCATATTTTTCTCAAACATTTCAGTTTTTTCTTACATATTTTTGTCCCCCACCTACTTCATTCCTCCTCTTTTTCGTCCCCCCACGAGTTTGTAATAGCTATACCGGAAATCCGCCATTAATACACAATCTAATATTCAAAAGTTTTAAGACAAGAAACAAAAAAGAGCTACTCACAGCAAAATATTAATGAAAATTTCAAATAGCTTTCTTTAACAATATTGGTGAATGAATAGTAAGCAATTGACAACAATGTACGAAATTTGTTGAAATCTAAATTCCGTTTGTTTGAGTTATTGTTGCTTTTCCCCGCTTTCAATTCTTTCCCTCTCTTTAGAGGGAATATTTTTAGTTACGAAAACACATCTCTGCAGTTAACACGCGCCATTGTTTAATCAGCACGTTATTGGTGTTGCTATGTTTGGAAAATGGTTCTGACGCAACTGTGAGATTTTAAAAAAATTTAACAAAAAGGTTATATATATATATATATATATATATATATATATTGACATGTATGAATATAGAGGTTATCATCCAAGTTGTGTCCTCGTAAAACACATCTGCATGTTTACATTAATCCAATGTATGTATATAGTTATTTTATTTTAAATATTATACAAAGCGATTGAAATTTTTGGTGAAACCAGCTTGCAACGTAATTATATATCAAAACAGGAGACTGAAAAAAATTGGTATGCTTTAAAAATATTACAAATATGCCAAATTTTTGCTTGTCTTCTATTTTGAAATGTTTGTGAGCGCGTTAGTGTGCATGTATCTGTGTGTGTGTGTGTGTGTGTGTGTGTGTGTGTGTGTGTGTGTGTGTGTGTGTGTGTGTGTTCTTTCATTCTTTTACTTGTTTCAGGTATTTGACTGCGGCCATGCTGGAGCACCGCCTTAAAGGATTTTAGTTGAAGAAATCGATCCCAGGACTTATTCTTTATAAGCTTAGTACTTATTCTATCAGTATTTTGCCGAACCGCTATGTTGTAGGGACCTAAACACACCAAATATCGGTTGTCAAGCGATGGTGGGGGGGACAAAGACTGACACATATACAAATACATACATACATACATACATACATACATATACCTCTCCGATCGTTAAATTAATACACCTGGTTGTTGTTTACACACCTATCTTTGTCTTTTGCTTTTTTTGTAAATTCCAACTATATACATACATATATATATATATATATATATATATATATATATATACATGCTTCTTTCAGTTTCCGTTTACCAAATCCACTCACAAGGCTTTGGTCGGCTGGAATATATATATATATATATATATATATATATATATATATATATAGGGTTGTCTGAGTTCGTGCCGATTTTTAAATGAAAGAAAAAGGTCAATAAATACTTGCCATTACATTTTTAATCAACCAAATATGAACCATTTTGTTGCACAATGCGTCTCCATCTTTCTTTTAACTTGAAAATACCCTTTACCCAGAATTGAGGTGGTTTCATGGCAAAGAATTCATCAAGGTATCTTTTTACGTCATCCAAGGAATTGAAATTTTTATCATTAAGACTATCCTGCAGAGACCTGAATGAGTGGAAATCCGAAGGAGCAATATCTGGTGAATATGGAGGGTGGAGTAACACATCCTAGCCGAGCTGTAGTAATTTTTGTCTGGTTCCCAAAGAAACGTGCGGTCTTGCATTAACATGTTGGAAAACAACACCCTTCCTGTTTGCCAATTCTAGACGTTTCTCTTGAATTGCTGTTTTCAACTCGTCCAGTTGTGTGCAGTATTTCTCAGAATTAATTGTCTGGTTATTTGGGAGAAGCTCATAGTACAGAATTCCTTTTCAATCCCACCAGACACAAAGCAAGACTTTTTTAGGGTGAAGACCCGCTTTTGGGGTGGCTAAGGGTGGCTCATGTCGCTTACTCCAGGATCGCATTCTCTGAACATTTCGGTAGATAATCCATTTCTCATCACCTGTCACAATTTGCTTTAAAAAAGGCGCGTTTTCATTCCGTTTATAAAGCGAATCACAGATGGAAATGCGATCCAAAAGGTTCTACACACTCGACTCATGTGGTACCCAGACATCGTAGCGATTTGTGTACGCAAGCTTTACCAGGTGCTCATGAACGACGGATTTTGATAGGTTGAGGCTTTCTGCCAATTCTCGGGTTGTGCAATGTGGGTTATTCTCAATTAATGACTTGATTTGGTCATCATCTGTAGTGGATGGTCTGTCTGATCACTCTTTATCAATAAGGCTACAATCTCCAGCTCGGAACCTTGCGAACCACTTCCGTACAGTTCTTTCGGATAAAGAAACATCACCGTAAACTGCGCATATTTCTTTGGTTGCTTGTGAGGAATTTTTCCCTTTACGGAAAAAGAAAAGCATCAAGTGCCGAAAATGAACTTTCTTACCTTCCATTTTAAAGGGTTACAGAATTAACACAGGTTATAGGAACATAAACCTTCTTCCACGAAAAAATAGCTTAAACTGTGCTCTAAATGGAGGTGTAGTCAAATCCTATTTTACGAACTCAACCATGTTCGAAAATAAGTCGAAAGGTAAGCTAGTATAAATCGGCACGAACTTTCCGGACAACCCAATATGTGTGTGTGTGTGTGTGTGTGTGTGTGTGTGTAGTTTGTTGCATTCCTTATAGAAATATAACTGGAGAGGCAAATTCTCGAATCTAAAGCAGCGGTCTCGTTCTAACTGTTGTAAAATTTTGGCAGGGAAACGATATACGGAGAAGCTTAGTAAACCAAAGATAATTGAAAATAATATTCCTGTTATCTTGTTTTGTATCCTGTTATGTGTCATGATATTTTTCCTGCATATGTGGCGCACAATTTAAATAAATTGATATATACTAACTGTGGTCTAATCTTTAATTCCCTTAGCTAAAAATAATGATAATTCTTTTCACTATATTTCATCGACTCCGAAACGATGAAAGACAAATTCGACCACTGCAGAATTTGAACCCGGAATGTAAAGACAGACGAAAAACCGCTAAAGCATTTTGCCCGGCATGCTAACGATTCTGCCAGCTCGACACCTTAATTCTGCCAATAATAACAATCCTTTCTACTATAGGCACAAGGCCTGGATTTGTTTGTGGAGAGAGGGACGATCGCATTGTCTCCAGTACGCAACTGGTACTTAATTTATCAACCCTGAAAAGACGAAACGCAAAGTCGACCACGGCGGAATTTGAACTCAGAACGTAAAGACAGACGAAATACCGCCAAGCATTTCGCCCGGCTTGCTAACGATTCTGCCAGCTGACCGCCTTAAATCTGCCAATAATTACAATCCTTTCTACTATAGGCACAAGGCCTGGATTTTTTGTGAAGAGTGGGGACAAATGTTGTAATTTGTAATTAAAGCCGGTTTTCCATCTAGTATAAATTTAAATATATAGAAATATATATTTATATTATGCATTTGTTCCTGTGCATGTATAATAAATGTATATATGCACACACAACACACACACACACACTCGTGTATATTCAGGAAATCATACTTCATTTACATACCATCATCAAGAACATTCGACACGTCAGTAGCTGAAATTATTTCCTGAAATTTTGTAGGATGATACCAGAAAGATAAGATTTTCTATTAACCCAGATATACATACTTACGTATACATATAAGTATATAAGTTCTTTACAATAGTCTAGCTGTTGACTCTCTTGGAATGTCTAGTTTCAACTGAAAAATCCACCCACGAACGATAGATGGGCCCTCTTCATTGCCTCAGCTTATATATATATATATATATATATATATATATATATACATATATGTGTGTGTGTGTGTGTGTGTGTAGGTGTGTGTGTGTGTGCGAGTGTATATCTGCATATACATAATACACACAAATATATACATACATATGTATATATAAAAAATATACATATGTATTTATATATATATGTATATGTATATATATTCATACATGTATATATACATATGTATATACATATATATATCTACACATACATATGTATATAAATAATATACATATATATATATATCTACACATACATGTATATAAATAATATACATATATATATATCTACACATACATATGTATATAAATAATATATATATATATCTACACATACATATGTATATAAATAATATATATATATATCTACACATACATATGTATATAAATAATATATATATATATATATATATATATTCACATACATATGTATATAATATATATATATATATATTCTTTTACTCTTTTACTTGTTTCAGTCATTTGACAGCGGTCATGCTGGAGCACCGCCTTTAGTCGAGAAAATCGACCCCAGGACTTATTCTTTGTAAGCCTAGTACTTATTCTATCGGTCTCTTTTACCGAACCACTAAGTTACGGGAACGTAAACACACTAGCATCGGTTGTCAAGCGATGTTAGGTGGGGTGAACAAACACAGACAGACAAACACACACCGATATATATATATATATATATACATATACACGACGGGCTTCTTTCAATTTCCATCTACCAAATCCACTCACAAGGCTTTGGTCGGCCCGAGGCTATAGTAGAAGACACTTGCCGAAGATGCCACGCAGTGGGACTGAACACGGAACCATGTAGTTCGTAAGCAAGCTACTTATCACACAGCCCAAAACACTACGCCTACTATATATTCATATATATATATATATATATATATATATATATATATATATATATATATATATATTTATACGTACATATACACATATGTATTGATATAAATTTATAATTAACTAACATGACTCAAGTTGAATAACCAATCTATGAGTGTGATAGTGGAAATACTCATACGTATATATGTACACACACACACACACACACACACACACACACGTATGTATGTATGTATGTATGTATGTATGTATGTGAGTGTGTACATATACAAATAGATACAAACATACACACACGTATATATATATATAAACACAAACAGAATGTTATCTGTCCTATATATATTTAATATGATGGAACCGACATACAGCAGTCACGCCACTCCAACTATATCTCTATATCTCTTGAACACATAATGTAGGATGATCATTATATTGTTATCAATATTTACATAATTTTTCTTCTCATATTTCTGGCCAGCGTCTGCCCCAAATGGTTTCTCTTATCTCCCCTTGATAAAAAGAACAAGAGCACGACTAGAACGCAATAGCAACGCCGTTGCCGAGGCTTATATGAAGGGCTCGGCCGATACGTAGCTTCAGGGTCTGAAGAAGGAAGTTGGTGGGAGGGGGGGGGGGTGAATATCTGACAAACCCCGCTTAAAAAATAAAGGGAAGAAAGTAATAAAGGAAAAGAAAGGGAGAAAAAGGGGGAAAAGAAAGCAGGAAAGCAAGCATGGAAAAGAAAGAAAGTAAGAAAGAAAAAAATGTATGTCAGAAGGGCAAAGACAGAAAGAAAGAAAAAAGGGAAGAAAGAATGAAAAAAAGGGACGAAAGAAAGAAAGAAAGAAGGAAGGAAAGAATGAAAGAAAGTATGTCAGAAGGGCAAAGAAAGAAAAAGGGAAGAAAGAATGAAAAAAAGAAGGGAGGGAGAAAGAAGGAAAGAAAGAAAGAAAAAAGTATGTCAGAAGGGCAAAGAAAGAAAAAAAGAAAGAAGGGAGGGAGAAAGAAAGAATGTCAGACGGGTAAAGAATGAAAGAAAAGGAAAAAAATGGAAAAAAGAAGGGACGAAGGAAAGAAAAAGAAAGAATGAAAGAAAGTATGTCAGAAGGGCAAAGAAAGAAAGAAAAAAGGGAAGAAAGAATGAAAGAAAGAAGGGAGAAAGACGGAAAGAAAGAATGTCAGAAGGGTAAAGAATGAAAGAAAAAAGGGAAGAAATAATGAAAGAAAGAAAGAAGGGAGAAAGAAAGTCAGAAAAAAGGGAAGAAAGAATAAAAGAAAGAGGAGTGAATGAATGAAAGGAGAAGAAAAGAAAACTCAGTGCCATCTCGAATTTTGAGAGGACGTCTTCCCGCACCCGCGCTCCAGGACCTAAAGCCGTTTTGTTTTAGCTCGCAAATTTTTTATTTTTGTAGGCTCTGCACCGTGGGAATATTACAGCCGAGGTATCCCCCAAAATGTCATTTCTACCACTTAGTCAGAATAACAAAACGCTCTCTCTCTCTGTTTCCGTCTCTGTCTCTTTCTCTCCCTTTCTCTTACACACAAAAACTACAGTATCAAATGCGTCATTGACACCAAACACAATGTTGGGACGAATAGTAACAATTGCGCCCCGACCAAGATCATCTTACTTGCCCCTATCAGAATATTTAAATGTACAAAAATAATAAAGTGAAGTGTGACAGAAGTGCATCTCCATACGAAAACTACTGCATACAGTGTGTAACTTGCAAAAAGTATGTAACTTCGTAGAGTGTGTAACTTCGTAGAGTGGGTACATATATAGGCGGAGACAAGGTATATCTGGAACCAGAGATCATCACCTTTTTGTTATGGTTTACTATCGATTTTTAATACATTTGTCCATAGCTCTCACACTCACACTCACACTCACACACACACACACACACACACACACACTGATGCTCTCCAATCTACAAGCACGTTCACTCTAACCGTTTTTGTTACAGTCATCCACCTTTTGACGAATTTACTGGGAGAGGAGAGGACTTCACTCTTTATCCTCATTTTCCTTTCCAACTGAAACTTGAAATAGTCAATGAGAGCTTGACCGAAGAGGAAGGTCTCTGACTTCGGTCCATTCAACCTCGGCCAGAGGAATAACGCCTGCCTTGTTTTCTTAAAAGTGGATCGTGGGACAATCCTCACCATGGATTGCGTTTCATCGCTTAGCGAATACGGTTTCATCACTTAGCGCGCACCTCGGGCGTTCCTGCCTTTTATGCTTGTAGACTTTATCTTGAACAGGCAGCACTCCTCGGGAGCATTGCCAGACCAAGGATTTATGGAAGTAACCATGGTAATTCCTGGCCCGAAAGTCTTACGGAACAGACCGACTAGTTCGTCCTCCTCAACTCGTTCAGTTTCTCCGAGAACGTAATCGCTCTTGCCAACTACTAGTGTGGTGATTATAGCAGCGACTCCATCTACGAATATCTGAAGAAGGAATTATATTCCGAAATATCATCGAACTATGGATAACTAAATTACAACAGGTATATAGTCCATTTTTTGTATTATAGTGCATTGTTGTACCATTCAAAACTTTTTTATTCTTTACTAGATCTCTATCATAGAACTTCCACTGACCGCATTACCCGACACGTAGAGATCGGTGAGCGTTTGACGACATTCTTGGTGCTAAACACCCAGCTTTGGTCTTCTCTTGACCCGGAACTGCAGCTCCGTCAAAGAGGTGAACGTGTCTTACAAACGGAGACTACAACTGCTCATCGTCCGAGAAAATCAGCAGGTGGTGCAGCCTGCCACCAGGGCGACAGATGAGGGGAACGAGGCAAAGACAGGCATGAAGTGTGGTGATTTGCGTAGAATGGAATGATTAAAAATAAATAAATAAATAAAATAAAAGCAGCTTCAACAACAGACATCTTTGTCGTCCAAAAACTGTATCTAAATTCTCCAAACTTCCATTAAACAGGCTGTCTTTTTTTTGTTCCTTAAAGAAAGTAAACAAGGGAGATAAACTAATCTCATTTTAAAAGTTATCAGCAATATTGCTAAAGATTATATGAAAGCAGAAGATAACACCACCTATCGTACAAGCAACGTCTGTCTATACACAGCTGTTACCTCTCAAAAAACATCTATGTCTATAGTACACGCAGTAGTGAAAATTGCCACCCAGGTAGGTAAGAAAAAAAAAAAAAAAGAAGAGAAATATTAACAGTCTGTTTAGACACAATTATAAGGTGTAAGATATTTTGATTCTAGTAACACTAATTTAACTGTGTATCTTTTACGTGGATGGCGCCTCTGAGTTATTGATTTTGGTGATTCCTTTTCAGTGTATTAGTTTTTCACCAGCACCGATTTCAAATTTTGGCACAAAGCCAGCAATTTCGACGGCGGGAGAGGGGTAAGTCGATTACATCGACTCCAGTGTTCGACTGTTACTTATATTATCGACTCCGAAAGGATTAAAGTCGACCTCGGCGGAATTTGAATTCAGAGGGTGAAGACGGACGAAATGCTATGAAAAGCATTTTGTCCGGCGTGCTAAATATCTTGTCAACTCGCCGCCTTTAAAATTTGGCACAAGGTCAGCATTTTCTAGGGAGGTTGGAAAGTCGAATACATTAACCTCAGTAATCAACTGGTATTTATTTTTTTGTCTCCGAAAGGATGACAAGCAAAACCAACCTCGGAATTTGAACTCAGAATGTAAGGACGGACAAAATGCTGCTAAGCATTTTGACCGGCATGTTAACGGTTCTGTCAGCTCGCCGCCGCAGTCTTTTATTCTTTTACTTGTTTCAGGACTTATCCTTTCTAAGGATCTAGTTTTTTTTTTCATTCGCAAAATATGCATTTTTTAAAAGGAAGTAAAAAATCTGAAAGTTAGCTATAATAGTGTCGCCTTCCAGTCTCATTGCTTTGAAGGTTTGATGTTGTGAAAAAAAAATTGGAGAAAAATGTTAAAGAGGTTTAAAAATCGAAAAAACTTTATTTTTAGCTAATAACGAGACAAATGTTTCCTGCTTTTAGCGGAGCGGTGTCAACTTTAAGGTTGTACCCTGTGAAATTTATAGTTTAGCGTCTGACCTGTTCATTGTAGGTTTCTAAATAAACAGAAATACCTAATAAAATCAACATGTATAAGCTTACTGTTTCTTTTGTCTCTTCATCGATTGTATGGTCTTATTATTTTTTTTAATTTGTTATATTAATATATTTGTCTGCTTGTGTTTACTTTATGTGTATTTCAGTATTATGTATACCCGTCATGTATTTGTGTACATCGTTAATATATAAGTGCATGTGGATGTATGTATTCATACATAAGTTTATATGTACATTTATGCATTCATTTGTGTGTGTGTGTGTGTGTGTGTGCGTGTGTGTGCGTGTGTATGAAGGGGGCGTTTGTCTCCAAAAGTCTAAAACTGAGTAACGTTTTCATGCTTGGATTTGTAAACTATGATAAGAATAAAACTGGTCAACAAAGAATTTGTCCCAAGGAAAAGAATATCTGTATCTTATGGTTTTGCATGCAGAATTCAAAAATAATGTCAAATTATGTGTATCACCCACAGTTTATCTGTTCCACGATATTCCTCTCAGTTTCTGTTACGTGGGATAAATTTCAGTCAAGCTGTTGAAATGTGAAGCCAACGGTTTGAGAAATACTCCTAATTGAAATTTTTATGAACAGAATTAACCTAGTGAAATCATAAACCTAGCTATCTGAGTCAATGAGTCCCAAAAATATATGAAATGAAAAAAAAATGTTCAATTGTAGTATGATATTAATAAAAATTAAAATATTAAAGAATATTAAGAATATTAAAAATATATACTGTCCTTTGAGAATTTGTAAATCCAATCCCTCTTATAATTTGGAAAATTCATGTTTTTTCTTTTGTAGATATTTTATATGATATATAGTTTTTGATGTTGGTATATTTTTCAAAATATTTGAGAATCACAGTACATTATTATAGTAGAGTCCATCTTGTTAGATTTATTGCGTTATTTCGCAATAATTAAATATATAATATAATATTGGTAAATCCTATGAATCACATCCAATATTTAAATGTTCCATCCACTGCATTATTAAAAAGTTTGGTTAGAATTGAGATAATTATATATAGAAGTTTTATTCATTTGTCAGAAGATTCCATTTCAAATTCAATTTTAATTTAATATGAATATTATTATTACTTATAAAAGTAATATAATAGAATCTAGGTTCAAATTCTTAAGTGTTTAGATTTAACATTTATTTTTAATTTTAATTTAATATACTTATGAAAATAATGTAGATTACTAGTATTTGAGTTCAATTATTAAGTGTCTAGATTTAACACGTATATATATATCTAACATTTATATATATACAAATATATATGCATATATATACATATACACACATATAGATATATATATACATATATACATACTTTTTTTTACATATCAATACAAATGCTTATACAAATATGCACATGTGTTTTTTCTATTCAACCTTGTTTTGGATCTATTATAATATTTAAAGGTTTTGTAGTACCTATGTTTACATGATGATATCGCGTCTAACCTGCTATTTATTAAATTATCAAATTTATATAGTAATATATGCAGTGATTCTAATGTGCATAAACGGCAATTATTTGATTTATGTGTATATGGTATGGCAGAATCTCTCTCTCTCTCTCTATATATATATATATTCGTTTATATATATATAGGGCATTATAACAGAAAAATAATAACGCCACACAGTGGACTTCTCAAAATAACCACATTTAGTACCTAATGCGAGGAAAAACAACCAACAGAAGACGACCAACTTTCTTTTAAATAAACTTAACTGTGTATCGAACGATTTCGCGATTACTAGAATGAATCTAGATTTCGTTCATCAGCACAGTATTGTCCCAAAAATATATATAAATAAACAGAATTCTCACCTCTGTTTATTTATATATATTTTTGGGACAATACTGTGCTGATGAACGAAATCTAGATTCATTCTAGTAATCGCGAAATCGGTCGATACACGGTTAAGTTTATTTAAAAGAAAGTTGGTCGTCTTCTGTTGGTTGTTTTTCCTCGCATTAGGTACTAAATGTGGTTATTTTGAGAAGTCCACTGTGTGGCGTTATTATTTTTCTGTAATAATGCCCTTTATATAAATATAAACGAATAATTATATTCTTGGGAATAAAAATTTCCCTTATGAATTTTTTTTACACACTGGCATCTTGATAAAATTCTTGTAAAAGAGTTTTATCCCTTTTTGAATTTATTTATCAAATATATATATATATATATATATATATATATATGGGTACAAGACGTCACAAAACGTAAACAACATGAAATGTGAAGACAAACTTTTTTTGCGAACGAGAAAAACAAATGGAATTCAAGACAAGTAACAAAAAGTCAAGTAACATAAAGAACGATCCTTCATCAGTTGTCGGCTGTTTTATCTACTCCACATTTCAAGCAATTCACGACAATATGTGTCTTCGAAGAAACAGTTACTCCTGCAAACCGAAATAAAATTTTGGATTTTACAGAGGGTCAAAATTGGTAAGAAAAACAGGACAGTGAAACAAATAGTGATGGCTGCTAAGCCAGATGGGGTAAGGTGGCGAACGCTGAGGAACATTCTTTGACAGGAGAAAAGATAGGAGAGGAGACAATTAAGAATACGTCTGGTCTGTGCAACAGACCGGAAGAAAAGAAAGATGACTACGTGTGGAAAAAAAAGATGGACGATGGTCACGTGTGAGCAACATGAGAGTAAAGAAGGAAGAGGGCATGGGAGAGAGAGGGACAGATAAAAAACGGTGAAGGAGAGAAAAAGACTTAGAGAAAGGATGAGAGGGAAAACGAAAGGGGGAGAAAAAATTAGAGAAAAGAAGAGAAAAACGAAAGGGGAGAGGGAAAGAGAGAGAGAGAAAACAGTATAGAAAGTCGCATCAAAATTATTAAGATAAACTTATTTTCATTGACAAAGGTCAATCCTGGTCGAGCAAATCTATGATCAAAGGCGTCCCAGCGATGACCATCTCATCCCATTCTATCTGCTTTTTTTTTTCTTTTCAGAAATAATCTGAGAATACATTTTCCAATGTATCCTTACTGCAATTTTTTTTTAAACACCGCAAGATGCTATTTGAGGGGAATTCGGCTGCTAAGTTTTGCTGGTTGTGCGCCTTCTTAGAAGCTGGTGTTCTCTCTCCTTGTCTGCTAGAGAAGTTAGTGAATGTGGTGATGGTAAGAAGGGAAGAACGGTGTGAAAGGTGGGTGGGTATTATGGCACGGAGATGGTTAGCTCTCGGAGTGGATGGTGTGTGTGTGAAAGAAGGGTAGATGGAAGAAAGATTGGTAAATAGTTTATAGGGTGTCTAAGAGGGGCAATGCTAGTGGTAACAGTGGTGGTAGTGGTGGAAGCGGAGACGGAGGCGGCGGAGACGGAGGTGGCGGAGACAGTGGTAGTGGTGATGACGACAGTGATGATGGTGGTGGGTGGTGGTGATGGTCGAGGTGGTTGTGGTAGTGGTGGGAGCCGTAGTGGTAGTAGTAGTAGTAGTAGTAGTGCTAGTGTTAGAGGTTTTGGTGGAGGCGGTGGTGTTGGTGATGCTGGACGTGGTGGTGGTGGTGGTGGTTGTGGTGGTAGTGGCATTGGTCTTTGCGATAAGAGGTGACGAGTGTTTGGTTGGTAAGCTGTTTGGGGTTTTTATTAGCAGAAGTGATGATGGAGTTATTCAGTGATGTCAGAGGTGATGACAGTGCTGCGTTGGATGATGATGATGATGATGATGATTCTATTGGTTAGCCCCGGGTCAATCCCGATAGAGCTGATTTATGATCAAAAGCATCGCTTGTGTTTTGTATGTATGTATGTATGTATGTATGCATGCATGTATGTATGATGTATGTATGTATGTATGTATGTGTGTGTATATATGTATGTATGTGTGTATATATATGTATGTATGTATGTACGTATGTACGTATGAACTCGTGTTTATATACAAATATATACACACACATACACACACATGTATACACATGTATATAAACACGCATATATATTTACACACACACACATATACACACATATAAAGGGATAGTGTGTGCGCATACGCGAGGTGATAGCGATGACGCTGATGATGATACAGTAGTAGTAGTAGTAGTGGTGGTGGTGGTGGTGGTGGTGGTGGTGGTGGTGGGTGGTGGTGGTAGTAGTAGTAGTAGTAGTAGTAAATTGAGGTGAAGAAGGGCTAAGAAAGAGAGGAACGAAGTGGTGGTAGTGGTCGGTGATGGTGATGGTGATGGTAGTGATGGTGATGGTGATGGTGATGGTGTTGATGGTAGAATGGTAAGCATTGGGCGGTGTCAGATATTGTTGTTTCGTATTTACAAAACGTTTTATTTTGTTGCTGTTTATTTAATCTGTTGATATGTTTGTCTTCTCATTTTTTTTTTCTGAAGAAGTGATGGTTGTTGTTTAACCCCGGGTCAACCCTGATCAAGTAAACATGATTAAAAGCGTTCTTGTTGTGACTCCCCCTCCCCCACCGCCTGCCCGCCAAACTTGTTGTGAAACCCTCCCCATGAATACCTTATCCGACGTGTCCTTATTGTAAAGTGGCAGGGTGCAATTTGAGGGTTTTTTTATATTTTAATTTTTTAAATTATTTATTTATTTATTTGTGTATTTATTTATTTATTTTAGTTGTGGAAGCGACCCTATAGCTTCAAGAGTCCCCTTTTGCAGATCGCTTCAAGAAGAGAAAGAACCTGGTGTGGTGGTGGTGGTGGTGGTTAACGACGACGACGACGATGATGGTGATGATGATGACGACGGTGATGGTGACGATGACGATATGACATCACCCCTTCCTTCCTTAATTATCTATCACCCCTTCCTTTCTCATTCATAAACACAAGAGTATTATTATAGTAGATTATCTCAGTAACCATGGAAGCTATGAAAGAAATACAAAGCCCAGCATCACCACCGGATCATTTTTCACATCTGTGTAATTTTAAGTGCAATTCCACCCAGCCGTTTGACCATGAATCCCAAGACAAGAAAGAATCACCCATATCAAATTTATATTATATTATATTATATATACATATATATATATATATATATATATATATATATATATATATATATATATATATATATATATATATATGTATGTATGTATGTATATATAGGGAGAATTCACAAAAAAAAACAACAGACGAAGACAGGTGGTATTGAAAACAAATAGATGTATTAGTATAACGCTCAGGAATTGAGAAAGTCTTTAACGTTTCGAGCCTACGCTCTTCTACAGAAAGGAACACGGAAAGAAACAAAGAGAGAAACAAATAGAGAAAAAAATGTGTGTAGTGGTCAGCGATCTATCATGACACACACATTCAGAATTTGAGGAAGCAATATCCACGTAAGGGATTGTTAAAAACAATCCTGATGCCACCTGGGTTTAACCAAATATATTGATAGGGAGATCATCAATAATATATGTGTGTATAAACAGTCTCATAAAATTAAGAAGTCAATAAAAGAAAATGGAGGAGAAAAATTTAAAAGATGCTTGGTCTGTTTTATTTGTATTGCAATTGGAAAAGCAATGCAAATTAAGAGATGAAAAAATATACCTATAAGAGTATAAAAGGAACCGTCTCAACCAACAAAATAACTCCAAAATATCCACCCCACCACCAAAACAAAAAAAAAAACGATATTCTACATACATATATATGTTTCGATATAACAATATTTAAGAATCATATACATGTATTGCTTGCTTCAGTCATCGGACTGTTTCCATGCTGGAGCACAGGCATAAAAGGCTTAGTCGAACAAATCGACCGAAGTACTTTTTTCTTTTTAAGTCTGGTGCTTATTCCACCAGATTCTATTGCCGAACCGCTAAGTTAATACGACGTGAATACCCCAACACCAGTTATCAAGCGATGCTCCCCCCCCCCACACACACATGACTGGTTTCTTTCAGTTTCCGTCTACCAAATCTGCCCACAAAGCTTTGGTCAGTTCGGGGCTATGGTAGAAGACACTTGCCCAAGGTGCCACGCAGTGGGACTGAACCTGAAACCATCCAGACCATTGGGAAGCAAATTTCTTACTACACAACCATGCCTATGGTATATATGTGTGTGTGTGTGTGTGTGTGTGTGTGTGTGTGTGTGTGTGTGTGTGTCTATGTTTTAATGTATGTATGTAAGTATGCATGTATGTAGTGAAAAGGTGTGAAAGTGGGAGGGGAAGAAAGAAAGAAGGAAAAACGTAAGTTTGGAAGAATAAAAGAAATAATGATATAAAGATTGAAAGATAAGAAAAGCTCACCAGAATGTTGACAAAAATACTGAAAAGATAGAAACAAACAAACAGAAAAACCTGTTTTAAAAAAAGGCGAAGAAAAATGGCGTTACCAAAGAAAAAAAACACAACTAAAAGACAGTAACATATAGAGGGATGGAAAAGAAAAGAGAGAAGGGGAAGTGAGGGAAAGAGGGGTAGAGGGAGGGAGGAAGGGAGTGAAAGGGCTAAACCAGTGAAGTTCCACAATCAGAAGAAACTAACAGTCAACGTGTTTCCTTGATGAAGAAATGTAACTTCGAAGAGATATATGTTCTGTCAGATCAAAAGCAACATTTTAGGAACGAACTGAGTTTAATTTTACGAGCAAACGAGGGAACCGCTATATGGTAGCTCGATCTGGTAGAAACGGCTGTCAAATCTGCCTCAAACTGCACCCCTACTATTTTTATTTATTTATTTATTTATTTATTTTGAGGAGATACTGGATAATGTTGTCTTCGGTTCCTTGCACATAGGACAAATATGGAATGGTTGCAGCTGGAATGTCCTTGATCAGAAAGGGTTAAACAGTTTTTTGTTTGTTCGTTTGTTTGTTTGCTTGTTTTACGAACTAAAGACAAAGACTTCGAAGGAGTCAAACAATTTGTTACAAATTTCAACCAATTCTTATTCGAGATTTTTAATATATGAAGGATAGATTAGTTAATGAAGTTTTTTTAGCAGGGTAAAAAAGGAATATAGACTCCGGAAAATTGAGAAATACTTGCAGATATAAAGAAAAAAAAAAAAGAATATACAGGAAATAAAGTCAGGCGACGAAGGAATCTTCTGCACGTTACATACATACAACTTATCGTAATAACAACCAATTCTTCCCCAAATCACACTCCTGAATCTTAAAAACCTTATTTAATTAGCGTGTAAGTGGCTGAGTAATCACAAACACTTGAGCTCTTAACGCAGTCTCCAAGTAGTTTCGATGTGACACAATATGTAACAAGGCTGGAGCTTCTGAAATACAGAAACAATCCATCTGGAGGGCTTCGAAACAGTTTCCGTCAACGTAATTTTACTCACAATCTTCTAAGGTTCACACTTACCCAAGATGCCACACAGTAGTATCATCGAACCTGATACCTCGTGATTGCAGAGCCATGCCGTGTCCATTCTACTTGTCTTGGAGATCCCCACACTCCAAAGAAGATGAGATGATCATAAATGAGGTTCCTTTGATTATATAATAGTTCATCCGCATGACCAGACATGACCGAGGGTTAAAAACATAGCACACGAAACAGAAACATTTGCTGTTGATTTGTTTTCATTGTGGCACCTTAGGGACCTAGCTTAGGAACCTAGCTTTCTACACGGTTATTCGACTTTATAGACACAACCGCCAATATAGCTCTCAAATCACATCCTACCGTTTTTAGGAAAAACAAAACAAAATCAAAACATAAGCAAAAAAAAAAAAAAAATAGAAGGACGCGGACAATGAAATCTTATATTTCTTTAAAAATTGGAATGGTCATGGCTGGAACGTCTTTTGATATAGGTCAGCTCGGTCAGATCTGTCTTGTAACTAACTAAACAGCAGCAAAATTTAACGGCTTTAGCATTAACAAACGCTTTGTCTTCTCTTGTTCTTCAAAGTATTCTTCTTTTCCTCTTTTTTCCTTAACATTTTTATTTTGCTTTGTTGTTTGTTTTATTTTTACTTCTGAAATGTAATTTTGTGTCTTTTTAATTAATTAATTTATTAATTAATTAATTTATTTATTATCTTTTATTTGTTTCAGCCATGCTGAGGTACCACCTCGAAGGGTATGGTCATACAAATCCACCCAACTACATTCTATTTTTAAAAAGTTTAAAAGTCTGTCACTGATTCTATCGGGCACTTTTGCCGAACTGCTAAGTTAAGGAGACGCGAACGAACCAACATAGGTCGTTAAGAAGTGATGGGGGTAACAAACGCAAACACACACATACATATATACATACAAATAGATACATATATGTAGACAAACAGACAAACTGACAGATAGATAGATAGATAGATAGATAATATTAATAATATATAGATATGCATACATACACACATATGTACATACATACATATGTATGTATATAGGTATGCATATATGGGTACAGGACGTCGCAATTTTTACAGTAGAATGTCTTATATAATTTTTTGTTTGTTCCATGTCAGACCATTCCTTCCCCCGACAGATAGGCTTCTGATCAGAAAAGATTTGTGTAATTTTTCGCAAAAAAACTTCGTTGAGGATTTTTTCCCTTTTTAAATTATTTACATGACTTTATTCATTGAAACTTATTAAAACTTCAGAAGTTTTTACAACTTTGGTCGTGGTAATGCTTTGCTTTTGTTTGTTTAATAAAAATTCCTCCTCGCAATGATTTTGCTTTCATTTTGTGATAGACAGCTATCATGCAGAAAATGCCAGCTTCCAAATCCTGCTTTCTGATTAGGTAAAATTGATTAAACTTTGAATCTCAGGAACATTTTCCTGCAATTTTTCTGGGACAAATAAATAACAAAATCGGATTTAACGCGGAAAATTATTTCAATATACCAAATTTGAAAAGTTTGAGATAATTTTAAAATTTCATAATATGTGACAGCACCAGAGAAGACCCAACAAATGTAGAGACAAATAGTTATAAGATGTCACACACGCACGCCCGCACACACAAATACACACACACACTTACAAACGTATACACAGGTAATCATGAGTTTAAAATGGTGTATAGTAGACATATGTATGAATGTGTATATATATATATATATATATATATATATATATGTATGTATATATATATGTATGTATGTATGTGTGTGTGTGTGTCTCTGTGTGAATGTTTCTTTGCGATGGGCAGCAGAAAAACCACCTACCCCCTCTCTTCTTAAAGCTATATATTCCTCACAACCACCTTTCCTTCCCTTCCTTGGAGTTTTAACAGTTACTTATGTGTATGTATGTGTGTGCAGTGTGTGTGTGTGTGGGTGTGTGTGTGTGTGCAGTGTGTGTGTGTGTGTGTGCGTGTGTACATGTACCTATGTATTTACGAAAGTATATATGCAGAATCGCATGTATATCCCTGAATGACAGCTGTATTAACGTTATTACCCCACTGCCACTCCGTATTTGCCGCTTACACAACGCCATTCTCCCTTTCCCTGGTATCCGCCACACTCACTATGCCACCAATTTCCCTCATACTAACACTTGTACCCTTCTCATTTTATTAAATAATAGCTCACACCCACTAGGGGGCCCATTATAGATTTTGATTGAAATCCACTTAGCCTGTAATTAGACTGGATGTTAGTTTAACATGTATGCAAAGTTTCGTGAAGATTGGTTCCCTGGCAGCGAGATGGTAACAGACAGAAATTGTCATTTATGTATAAAATGTATATATTTATGTGTGTGTCTTTGAGTCCGTGTTTGTCCCCATCACCACCACCACCATCACTTGATAACCGATGTTGGTGTGTTTACGTCCCCGTAATTTAGCAGTTCGGCAAAAGACCGATAGAATAAATAATAGGCTTAGAAAGAACAAGTCCTGGGGTCGATTTCTTCGACTAGAAAACCTTGTAAGGCGGTGCTCCAGCACGGTCGCAATCAAATGACTGAAACAAGTAGAAGAATATATATATGTGTCTGTGTGTGTGTCTGTGTATATTCATATATATATATATATATATATATATATATATATATATATATATATATATATGTGTGTGTGTGTGTATGTATGTATATGTATATATATTTATGCATATGTGTATATATGTATATAGATATATATGTATATACATGTAATATATATGCACACGTATATATTTGTATGTAAGTATGTATGTATAAATACTAGACTTGGTTGACGCACGAAAACAACAGCAATATCAGTTGGTTAATTAGCCACAAATACTATGCTGGGATAAATACCACAAGAGATAAATGCAGTGGAACAGGAACTGCCGCACCCCTATCGTGTTACTTTGTCACCCTTTGCGGAGACCATTTCTGGAACATACACGCATACAAGAACACACTGAACGCTAGAACTAGGGTGATGGGGAAGCAATATATTTAAAACAGTGCTTCTCTTTGGAGGGTAGCTGGGGCCTATAAACGGGGTAGTTCAGTCTGTATATCAGTCCGGAGCACAGAGAAGCAAGGAGGAGCTTGTGAATATCATACAGGTCTCTTCTCAATAGAAGAAAAGAAATAAAAGAGAAAACAAAAGAAGGAAAAAGGAACCCCTCAAGCCGTTTTGAATTTTGAGAAGAACTGCCCTGCTGGGGTGTTCAGAGAACAGTCACATTCCGCCTTGGAAAATATTTTCTTCAGAGGCCCTGGAGGCATACTCCACTCTCACTCTGGGTAGGGGCTTATGAAGACTGCGAAACATCGCGGTCACATTGTTATGTTTAATCAAATTTAAACTATATTAGATATGCGCAGGCATGGCTGTGTGGTAAGTAGCTTGCTTAACAACCACATGGTTCCGCGTTCAGTCTCATTGCGTTGCACCTTGGGCAAGTGTCTTCTACTGTAGCTTCGAGCCGACCAAAGATTTGTGAGTAGATTTGGTAGACGGAAACTGAAAGAAGCCCGTCGTTTATATATGTATCTTCATGGTGAAGAAAGATATCTTTTACTTATTTCAGTCAATTTAGACTGCGGCCATACTGGGGCACCGCCTTGAAGAATTTTTAGTTGAATGTATCGGCCCCAGTACTTATTTTTTAAAAGTCTAGTACTTATTCTATCCGCCTCTTTTACCAAACTGCTTAGTTACGGGGACCAGCACCGGTTATCAAGTGGTAGTGCTGGGACAAACAAACACACACACACACACACACACACACACACACACACGACGGGCCTCTTTTAGTTTCCGTGGACGAAATCTACTCACAAGGCTTTGATCGGCCCGGGGTTATAGAAGAAGACACTTGCCCAAGGGGCCATGTAGTGGGACTGGACCTGGAACTATGGGGGTTGAGAAGCAAGCTTCTTACCACACAGCTACATCTGCGCCGATATGGATGTAAAATCTAGTTTGTTTTGTCATTAAGAAAGAAGTTCGGGTCTGGTGACTTTACTCTTGAAAATCAGCCCCGTGGTAGACCTGAAATAAGGTGGATAATGATGAGCTGGAAACTCTAATGGAAGCGGATACATCTCAAACTACGCGTGAGTTAGCAGCAAGGTTTGATGTTTCGATTCCAACTGTAATTGGACCTTCTGAAACAAACCGGCAGGGTAAAGAAGCTGGACAAGTGGATACCACATGAACTGAAAAAGTACCAAATGACACGTCGTCTTGAATCTTGCTGTTCTTTGCTGTCGTGGCATAAAAGTGAACCATTTTTTGCATCGTATTGTTACGTGTGATGAAAAGTGGTTTATTTTCAACAATAGCAAGCGTTCTGCACGGTGGATGGAGAGAGATGAAGTGCCAAAACAGAATCCAAAAAAGAATATTCAGCAAAAAAAAAAAAAGTTAATAGCGTCTGTTTGGTGGTCCAGTGCTGGTGTCATCCACTACAGCTTCATGAGACCTGGTAAGTCAATTACAGCAGATGAAATGAGTGAACTTGCAATTAAACAACCGAAATTGGTCATTAGAGACAGACTAATTAATTATCTTCCAAGACAATGCTCGACCACATGTTGCACAAAGAACGTAACTCAAATTACAGCAAATTAAACTTGGAAGTACTCTGTCATCCACCATGTTCACCAGACCTTGCACCAACTGACTATCATGTTTTCCAGGCATTAGACAACATTTTGCAAGGAAAACCTTCAAATCTGAAGAAGACGCAAAAACAGACTCTCGTGATTTCATCACTTCTTACTCTCCAGAATTCTTTGCTGCCGGCATAAATAAGCTAGCGATAAAATGGCAAAATTGTGTTAATAATTTAGGTGCATACATTGACTAACTGCATTGCTTTTTGTTGAGATAAAGTAAAATAAACTTTCAGTTCAAAATCAGACATTTCATTCTTAATAACTTGATGTATGTATGTATGTATGTATGTATACGTATAATATACGGCGTAATTTATATAAATAGCTATCACCTATGACATAATTTCTAAATATACGTTTTGTGTGTGTGTGTGTGTGTGTGTGTGTGTGTGTGTGTGTGTGTGTGTGTGTGTGTGTGTGTGTGTGTGTGTGTGTGTGTGCATGCGCGCGTGCGTGTTTGTGTGAGTGTGTGTTAATATGTTTTTTATCTCCATTCTTTCAACTATAACACTTTAACGGGACAAAAATGTACACACACACACACACACACACATAAATACACAACGAACTTATATATATATATATATATATATATATATATATATATATTATATATATATATATACACATATATATGTGTATATATATATACACATACATATACATATATGTATATATATATATATATATATATGTGTGTGTGTGTGTGTATATATATTCTCATACATACATACATACATACATACATACACATTCACCTTTTTTTAGTTTCCTAGCAAGCTTATTAGTGTGCATGGGTAGGCTTGAACAATTTCGAATTCATTGGAGCTCTCGGATGGACAGTGCACGAGTGTATACGAACGCGAGTGTATATGTATACATATATGGAAAAGTTTACACAATCGCATGTTTATATACAAAGACACTAATGTGATTTATATACATCATATATATATACATGCATACACACACACATATATATATACATACATATATATATACATGCATACACACACACATATATATATACATACATATATATATACATGCATACACACACACATATATATATACATACACATATATATATATATATATATATATATATATATATATATAGTTATGAATGCACTAATGCTAATGTCTCTCACTCCCACGTGACCCATCCCTGTTTCTCTTTCTATTTACTTGCCCCTCACTCTTGTCTCTGTCTCTGTCTTTTCCTCTCTCTCTTATTCTCTGTCTTTCAGTTATTCTTTCATTATGTTCTCACATATATACGAAATACCACATACCCAAATAATATACTCAAAGTCGACGGGTGCACACATGCACACAAATATATACGCACACAGCGTATATACTTATGCTCACATAAATATGTACATACTTACGCACATAAACTCATACTCATAGGACCACGCAAAAATGGGATCTTTCTGAATTGACGGGCACCACTTGTTTTCTTAACGAAACACTTTCAAACTTGGGATACTGGTAGAATGTGTCATATAAAACATCTTTTTCTCTTAACCTTCTTAACAAAAATTTCTATATTGTAAGTTATTTCATGTTAAAGTTGTCGTATTTCTGTAATTTCAACCAATGGCTGACGTCTATTCAGCTGAATGCAGTTACTGATGTTTTTGTAAACAATAATTTTTGCCGGTATCAAGATCGTTATTCCCTGGTAATTAAATCGTTATTCCCTAGTAAGGGTTTAGAGTTTTAGGGTTCGGGTTCGGGTTTTAGAGTCTTGTTATGTTTTTATAATTAAATATTATTAGGAATTGTGTAAAAACAATTATATTTATATACGTTTATATATTCGTTTTGCAAGATTCTTGATGTGAAATCGTGTGTTGAAACAGATGTTGTTGTATTTGGGGATGGTCATGTTGCCGGTTTAGCCAATAAAACACACGCACTATATATTTGGTGTTAATTTGCTTCAGCTTCATTTTATTTTTTACATTAATCGTATTTCGGCCAGAGTTCTTTCGTCACACTTCTGTGACCTCATCAGTGGTCCTTTGCTTTCTTCTTTGCTATTTGTGTGTCTTTCCTATAAGCAAAAATACTAGTTCTAAAATCTCTCTAAGGGATCAACGCCGTAGTTGTATTGACAAGTGATATTCATAGCCACGAGAAAATGTCCTCTTGGGATTAAAAAATCGCAGTTGAGTCCGTTCGAACGGACAGCCATTATATATAAATATACATATATAATGTATGTATGTATGTATGTATGTATATATGTATGTGTGTGTGTGTGTGTGTGTGTGTGTGTGTGCGTGCGTGTGTGCGCATATTCTGAGTTTAATTCAGCCAAGACACCAAGGTAATTCACAAAAAAAAAAAAATGAACTAAAGCAAAAAATGTCACGAAACGGAGAGATCGGAATGAGACCAGTGTACTCCTATCGATCAAATAAAAGGTTAAGTTTGAAATTCCGATACACAAGACACTCGAAATAGGCTTGAACGTATAACAGCTGAAACGTAGTGGAATCAACAATGAAAATAAAGACACTAATCAGACAAATAAAAACCAGTATGCATAACATACCCCCATTATTTTATGAAGGTGGAACGCGAAATAGATAGAGCTATAAATAATGGCATGTAAATATCGGGTTAAGAAAATCCCATGGAGGGAAATGTCAGAGGCTACCCTTGTTTTTTTGGGGTTTTTTTTTTTCCATCTAAGAATTTTTAACGCAATAGTTATACGCTATTACTTATAGCTTTATCTATTTCACGTTCCACTGAAACAAGAAACAAATATTTATTTCGCGTCTCAGAATTTCTGAATTCTTACGACATGAACAAGTCGCATGAAACCGAATCAAGCTCTCTTATGTTTGTACATGTGTGTGTGTGTACAGATTAAATTAAATCAAGGGTATTGTTGTGTTGGCAATCCGTCGCTTACGACGTCGAGGGTTCCAGTTGATCCGATCGACGGAACAGCCTGCTCGTGAAATTAACGTGCAAATGGCTGAGCACTCCACAGACAAGTGTACCCTTAACGTAGTTCTCAGGGATATTCAGCGTGACACAGTGTGACAAGGCTAACCCTTTGAATTACAGGCACAACAGAAACAGGAAGAAACAGTGAGAGAAAGTTGTGGTGAAGGGGTACAGCAGGGTTCGCCACCATAACCTGCCGGAGCCTCGTGGAGCTTTAGGTGTTTTCGCGCAATAAACACTCACAATGCCCGGTCTGGGAATCGAAACCGCGATCCTATGACCGCGAGTCCGTTGCCCTAACCACTGGGCCATTGCGCCTCCACAAATCAAGGGATGTCAGCACAAATGCTTTAAACAAATTTGCATATACATATACCTATACATAAGTAACGGTTTTTTTTTACATACATTCAATGCAAAAATCGCACATAACAGAGTCTGTTAAGGATCCACCAACACATTGGAATGTAGCTCCTTTCTATCAAATTCTTCTCCCCCGGTAAAATGTCCAATTAGCTATATTCAATAGGAAGCTTCAATTTAATTTAATCTAATTTAATATAATTTCTCAAATTGAATTGATTGGACATGGAAACAATTGTAGGGGCTAAGAGTTTGTTTTTGTTTGGAATTAAATATGTTCTAATAAATCGATGTCTATATCTCAATTTCTCCGTTTTCTTTTTCTCTCCTTGTTTCTTTCTGTTGAAGAACGTAGGCTCGAAACGTTAAAGACTTTCTCTATTCCCGAGCATTATACTAATACATCTATTAGTTGTTTACACCACCTCTCTCTCTCTCTCTCTCTCTCTCTCTCTCTCTCTCTCTCTCTCTCTCTCTCTCTCTCTCTCTCTCTCTCTCTCTCTCTCTCTCTCTCTCTCTCTCTATATATATATATATATATATATATATATGCATACATATATTTGTATATACATGCATATATGGGCACAGGACACCATGGGACGTAAACAACACAAAATAAACATAAAATACGAAAACATGGAATACGAACTTTTTTTGCGAACAACGAAAGAAACAAACGGAAAACAAGACAAGCAAAACGAAAAAAAATGACCCTTCATCAGTTGTTGGCTGTTTTTCTACTTCGCATTTCACAACAAGATACGTTTTCGACATAACAGTTGCTCCCGCAAAGCAAATTAAATAAAATTTAGGATTTTGCGGAGGGTCAAAGTTGGTAACGAAAACAAGGCAGTGAAAACAGACAGGAAACAGCCATAAACAAAGATAATGATACAGTATAAACTGACGTACGTAGTTTAATATTCCTAGAAGCATTTCGATATGGTTTCCTGATAATAAGAAATTTCTGGGGGTTTGTAAGGACCGTGCGATGGGAGGGTGACGAGAATGGTTCCTTAGTAGATCACACGGTCGATACAATAAATATAAAATGAATAAGTTCCAGAGAGAAAAAGAAGACAACCGCGCCAGAGAGAAAAAGGAGACACAACCTCATAGAATGATGAAGAGAAGATTTATTGATGTAAAAACATGCGTGTCTGTATGTATGTCATGTATACACTAATAATAGACAGGCCGTCATGAGAACAAATGTATGTGCGTGTGTAAGCATGGATGTATGCGCGTGTGAAGAATATATAAGAATGCAACAAAGAAGTAGGCCGTGAAAGAGTCTATAGCCATCGAAGTGACAAGTTTATAAACAAAAGAATAAGAATACCAGTTCATAGTCAATTGTACACGGTAGTTGAAAACTGTATCAAGAAGTTGCGGCCATGATGCTGAGCCGGTTGCAGGTACATGTCGTACGTGAAGTCGTGGCTGTGAAGCCGCTGCCTGGGTCACTTGATACAGGAGTTCTTGCAGGTTGTATATTCGCTGTTGATCCATGGTGAAGTAATTCACGAACAGAGAAGTGTTGAAACCTGGGCAAGTTGTTGGTTGAGCTGTGTACGTAGAGAGATGATGTTGGCGACGTTGAGAACATGACGGTGGTGACAAAGGAGACTGCCGTAATGCTGTTGGACGAAGTTGGTAAGTCTCAGCGTGGCTGCTGTGGTGTTGTCGCTGGAACTGGCTGTGTCATGTGTGTCAGTGGCTAAACCTAAAAAGTTCTAGAACCGAAAGGCCTCGAGACGAGGAGTAGGTGAGTTTTTATAAGGAGCCATAGGCTCAAAACTGGGTTGAGAACAGGCTGTCTCACGTGATTTCATTTAGGGGCACCGATTGGTTATACGCGGCAAATTGGCGCGACAGAGTGAGAGACAAATTGCGCCAATACCAAACCAATCAGAGTAGTGGACACAATGGGATCCAAATAGTGGCCAAAGGCTAGCTGTTACCTGCTACCTTCGAATGCACGGATATATAATAAAGGGAGAGTAGAATTTCACCCGTGTGTACGCTACAGGTTCATTGATAATTCTGTTTCTTTTATTTGGAGAGAAGTCTTTTTCTTTTTTCTGAAATATTATAAGAATATTAAAAGTTTCGTTGATTGATATTTGATGTAGTGTTATTTGTTGTTCAAATACATCTCACTGGCCACTGAATTATTTCTCTTGGCACCTTTTGGTTTAAACTATGCATATTACCTGTATATGTTTTTGTCACTTGGCTGTTGGACGTAAGTGGGAACGATTGGCATGCTGACGGCGTCTATTGAGGAAAGAATACGTGTATACGACTGTCTTCTTATCTTCAGACAATAAGCCTGTTCTTTTCTTTAATGGGATTCCAATTTTTAAGTTAATCTCCCCTTCTCATCTGGAGCTAGTCTTAATTGCCATCTGGTAATTATGACACATCCTCTGGAAGCGGAGATAATCTTAATAAATCAAGAGTTTATGTTGCATGAGATTTGATACAGCTATATAATGTCTATGTGTATACATGTAACACGCACTCAAATATTTACATGTTCGTGAAAATGTTTTCATTCAAACAAAGGAGACTTGTAATTTTGTTAGTGACATGTTTGGAATCTGCGAAGAACTTATTTAAATCTCAGGAAAATAAAATAAACCTACAGATATATACATGCATTTGGTTTGAATTTCTATTAAGTATGTATCATTATTATATATATATGACTAAGGTAGCGAGTTGGCAGAATCATTAGCACGCCGGGCGAAATGCTTAGCGGTATTTCGTCTGCCGCAACGTTCTGAGTTCAAATTCCGCCGGGGTCGACTTTGCTTTTCATCCTTTCGGGATTGATAAATTAAGTACCAGTGAAACACTGGGATCGATGAAATCGCCTATCCTTCACCTCCTCCTCCTCCACCAAATGTTAGGCCTTTTGCCTATAGTAGGTGAAAAGAATTGTTAGTACACCGGGCAAAATGCTTAGCAGTATTTTGTCTGTCTTCACGTTCTGAGGTTCAAAGTGTTCAAAGTTGTGTCGGTTGAATGTTGCAGGAGTTGAGGACAAGCTTAACATGGTCTCTGAACCTCTTCTTCGATCCTCCGCGCGGGCGAACACCGGTTGCCACTAAGATTGCTGTTTATCGCGCCGTTGTCATTTCAGCATTACTGTATGGCTGCGAATGCTGGACCTTATACCGCCATCATGTGAGGAAGCTAGAGGCATTTCACATCCATTGTCTCCAACGAATTTTATGCATTACTTGGAAAGACAAGGTCTCCCACACAGAAATTCTTCAGCAAGTAGGAATCTCAAGCGTTGAAGCTATCATCCAATGCCGTCTTCTGAGATGAGTCGGCCACGTTATCAGGATGCCTGATAATCGTCACCCGAAAATGGTCTTCTTCAGAGAGCTATCAACATGCATACATACATGCACACACACACACACACACACACACACACACACACACACACACACATAGACAGACTTCTTTCAGTTTCCGTTTACCAAACCCACTTACAAGGCTTTTGGTGGCCCGAGGCTATAGTAGAAGACACTTACCCAAAGGGACACGCAGTGGAAATCAACCTGGAACCATGTGGTTGGGAAGCAAGCTACTTACCACACAGCCACGCATCTGTATACAAAAAGTGTGTACAAAAAAAAAAAAAAAAAAAATTGTGTTTTAATAATTAAATATTATTAAGAATTGTATAAAAATAATTATTGAAACATTTGTGGGTATTATAACAGTATAACCAATTTATTGCATATAAAGTTTAAGAATAAAATCTTATATGTACCCTAAGGGCCATATGGAACCCCGAGGGCCATATGGACTCCCGAGGGCTATATGGACTCCCGAGGGCCATATGGACCCCAGTTGAGATTTTAGATAGAAGCAAGTGAGAGAGCGAGAGGGGGGGAGAGAGAGAGAATGGTTAGAGAGTGAAAACCTCATGAGAGAGAAACAGAGAGAGAGGGAGAGAGAGAGATTAGGAGAGAAAACAGGTGGCAATAATGTGGGGGTAGAAAAGTGTAAATGTGTGTGTGTGTGTGTAAAAGAGGGGATGCGTGAGAGGGAATATGTGAGTGTATGTAAACCAGAAGAGAAGGAAATCCTTTTTTTTTTTTTTTTTGTATTGCGTATGCGAGTGACAGAGAGAGAGAGAAATAATGAGAAAATGTGTAATGTTTAATAGTAAGAATATCACTGGTGGTAAGAGAGAGAGAAGGGAAGATACATGTAGAGAGAGAGAGGGGGGAAGATAGACAGAGAGATAGACAGAGAGAGGGGAGAAAGAGAGAACGAAATGTACAGACAAAAGGCGTGGTAACGAGAAGGAAGAAATAACGAGAGAGGGACAGAGAGTGAGAAAGAAGGTGGAGGGGGGAGTAAGGGATGAAGTAGAGCTGAGGCGTTGGGAGGAGTTGATAAAAGAAGAGACATTTAGATGGTCTGAAGAATGGTCGGGAGAAAGAAAAGAAAAGATAACGCTATTACACACACACACAAACACGCACGCATACAAATATATATTCATTCACTCACCCACATATGCAAACACACATTCTGTCTTGTACACAACACAAACAACAAAAAACAAAAACAACAGCAAGCAGCTAGAATCTATTTGTGTGAGGAGAAAGGATAGTAAAGACGAAGATGGTGGTAGAGGTGGTGGTGGTGGTAGAGGTGGTGGTGGTGGTGGTGGTGGTGGCAGATGGATGCTGGTGGTTGGAATTTTCGCTCGGTGCCTGCTATCGAACGAAAGAAGAATGTTTCTAAAGTCGACCGACGCCTGTAGCTCTGCCGCTGGTGTTGACAAGACGCCAGTATCGGTCGGCAAGCCGCCGGCGACAGTCGCTCCAATGATCAGCAGTGCCTGCCGTAAGAACGAAAGCGTGGCCAAGAGATATGGCCCGCACTCTCACACAGACTACAAGACCGCCATCACCACTGCCACCAATTCCACCACCGCCGCCGCCACAGCCACTACTACCACCTCCAATGCCAACAGACGCAGCGGTGGCGGCAACTCCAGGAACTTTACATACGCTCTGGCCGTCGTTAGTTTATTGGTTTTCCTACTGGTCGTCTGTTATGCCATTTGGACACTTTCCATTGAGACTATACTTCCGGTCGTTACTGAATCCAACAAAAACCTCGAAGATCTCCGGCCCAACAATCTACCACCATTGCTGGTAAGCGAACACACAGCTCTTAAATTTCTCCATTGATTTCTCCCCGATCTTCCTTCCATTATTCCTTGCTTTTAAGAATTTCTTCCTTTCTTTCTCCAGTCCAGAGGTCTCCAACCAATTTTTGCCCATGGACTCCCTTTGAATCCCGTCTTAACTCTACAAGACCCCCATAGCCGTTCATTGTTTAAAAAATCCTGTTGTATTTCTATAATTATTTTTTATTAGGAATTGTATTAAAATGTCAAAATATTTAGTGCATTGCAGAAATATATCCAATTTATTGCGCATACATTTTAGCAACAAACTTTTACATGGTTTTCCAAAGGTCATACGGACCCCGGTTGGGAACCACTTTTAGTCCAATGGTTCTCAACCTTTTTTTTTTCTTTTTTACCTATGAACTCCTTTGATTCCTATTTTATTCGGGTGGATCCTCATACCCATTCGTAGTTTTAAAAATCATATTATATTTTTATAATTAAATATAATTAGGAATTGTACAGAAAAATTGTTAATATATTTTGTGTATTTAGACGTATACAGTTACAATACCAATTTATCGAACATAAACTCTAGCAACTAATTCAATTCTATGGAAAATGAATGTTCACCAGTGAAATATGTAAGATATGTCATAAATATACCAGGACGTATTCATCAAAAATGCTGCTTTGGTGCTATTTTATTCAATGCGAGCCTTGTTGTGGTTGATGCTGCTCTGATAGTTTTGTAGTATTTGAATGAATAGTTGTCTATGATAATCGAAGACCACCACTTGTACAATGTTAAGTCAGATACGAGCTTTTGTTGGTGAGTTAAAGACACAGCTGAAACTAAATTCAACAAGGTGCAGGAGTGGTTGTGTGGTAAGAATCTTGCTTCCCAACCACATGGTTCCGGGTTCAGTCCCACTGTATGGCACCTTGGGAAAGTGTCTTCTACATTATTTACATTCGACGGATATTTGTCCTCATCTTGTTTGTTGTTAACACAACGTTTCGGCTGATATACCCTCCAATTTCCCCAAACACACTTGAAGAAGGCTGGACTGTATATCAGCCAAAACGTTGTGTTAACAACAAACAAGATGAGGACAAATATCCGTCGAATGTAAATAATGTACATAATTCCTCATCTCTTAAATATAGAACAGAAGTATCTTCTACTATAGCCTCGGACCGACCAAAACCTTGTGAGTGGATTTGGTAGACGGAAACTGAAAGAAGCCTGTTGTATATATATATATGTGTGTGTATCTGTTTGTCCCCCACACCATCGCTTGACAACCGGTGTTGATGTGTTTACGTCCACGTAACTTAGCAGTTCGGCAAACGAGACGATAGAATAAGTACTAAGCTTACAAAGAATAAGTCCTGGGGTCGATTTGTCCAACTAAAGGCGGTGCTCCAGCATAGCCGCAGTCAAATGACTGAAACAAGTAAAGGAATAAGGTAAGATGAAGGAAAACCAGTAATGCTTCTCTGCGCTTTCTCCTAGAGATATGGACACACACACACACACACACACACACATATATTTGCAGTGCCATTACTTTTCCATACATTATGCTTCACACCTTTAATTCTTGCTTGAAATATTCCATCACTCTACAATTCAATGAGATTCTCTTCCAAACAAATATCCCCATGAACGAATATTCTTTTCTACTCTAGGCACAAGGTCCGAAATTTTGCGGGAGAGGACCAGTCGATTTATTCGACCCCAGTACGCAACTGATACTTAATTTATTGACCCCAAAAGGGATGAAAGGCAAAATCGACTTCAGCGGAATTTGAACTCAGAACGTAAAGGCAGACGAAATACCTCTAAGAATTTCGCCCGACGTGCTCACGTTTCTTATTTCTTTATTGCCCACAAGGGGCTAAACATAGAGGGGACAAACAAGGACAGACAAAGGGATTAAGTCGATTACATCGATCCCAGTGCGTAACTGGTACTTAATTTATCGACCTCGAAAGGATGAAAGGTAAAGTCGACCTCAGCGGAATTTGAACTCAGAACGTAAAGACAGACGAAATACCGCTAAGCATTTCGTCCGGCGTGCTAACGATTCTGCCAGCTCGCCCCACCTTTCCCGTCAACAAATATTAACTTCAAAAGGAAGTGTAACCCATCTTAGTGAAGATCCATGACTTAGTGGTTCGATTATTCGGCTTACGATCGTAAGGTCGTGAGTTCGATACCAGGCAGCGTGTTGTATCCTTAAGCAAGATACTTTATTTCTCGTTGTTCCAGTTCACTCAGCTGGCAAAAGTGAATCGTACCTGTATTTCAAAGGGCCAGCCTCGTCACATTCTGTGTGACGCTGATTCTCCCAAAAGACTATGATAAGGGTGCGCGTGTCTGTGGAGTGCTCAGCCACTTGAATGTTAATTTCCCGAGCAGGCTCTTCCGTTAATCGGATCAGCTGGAGCCTTCATAGTCGTAACCGACGGAGTGCCGTTTTTCCTCTCTTTGTTTTTATTTACTTACCCAAATAAAAGCAGAAATAGGTGCTTTTACACACTATACTCTTTTACTTGTTTCAGTCATTTGACTGCGGCCATGCTGGAGCACCGCCTTTAGTCGAGCAAATCAACCCCAGGACTTATTCTTTTGAAGCCTAGTACTTATTCTATTGGTCTCTTTTGCCGAACCGCTAAGTTACGGGGACGTAAACACACCAGCATCGGTTGTTAAACGATGATGGGGGGACAAACACAGGCACACAAACACACACACACACACACACACACACACATATATATATATATATATATATATATACGATGGGCTTCTTTCAGTTTCCGTCTACCAAATCCACTCACAAGGCTTTGGTCGGCCCGAGGCTATAGTAGAAGACACTTGCCCAAGGTGCCACGCAGTGGGACTGAACCCGGAACCATGTGGTTGGTAGGCAAGCTACTTACCACACAGCCACTCTGAATTTATGTCAAGTGTTAGAGAAAGAAACTGTTGTTTCTTGCAATAAATACGACTGAAGTAAACAAATTTTCACGGACCCTAAAATACTACTGTAGACATCCAATTTACTGTTTTGTGTACCCCACAAAACCTTATATGGACCCCCCTTAGAAACATATGGATCCCGGTTGAGAACTACTACTCTGGTCCTTTCCTTAACCCTTTTTTCTTTATTTTAGTTCATATTTCTTTTTTCGTTCAGTCTTGCTCTCTCTCTTTCTTTTTGTTCGTATTCGCTGTCATTTCTTATTCTTCTCACCACTGTGTGAAAACTGAGAATGCAAAGAGACACAAGGGAGTTTAGTAAAATCCTGTTCATTCTCCTTATGGCTTTAAAGTTATTATCAGAAGAAATTAAGCAAAACAACAACCAACAAACAAACAAAATAACTAACTATAAACAATGTTTTAAACCCGGAGTCGACCAACTTCTTATGGCATTGACCCCTTCGTGGAATTTCTGATAACTTATCAACACTGGCCCCGCTGACATCATGTGAATTTCTAAAATAAAATTAAAAACTACAATTAATAAAAAAA